>NW_008621130.1:16847-22744 GCF_000691845.1 Merops nubicus | reverse complement strand
GGTTCAGTAGCTCTGTTACAGCATGCCGGAAAATATATTTTGTTCCTTAGAAGCTAAAGATATTTACTAAGCCCATGTTGCCTCTTACGGTAGTGTGCACAAAAAATTTGTGTTATTTCTTGTTTGTATCAAAAATATTAGAGACTTTTTCTTACATGTCCACTGGGCTCTTGGACACAAACTATCAGTATTATAAAAGAGAACACAGGCAAGCAAAAAACAAGACAGAATAACAGTAATGCATATGAACATCAAAGTCTTTGGTAATTCAGACTGCAAAGAATTCCTGAAAAAAAATCAGCTTGTACTTCTTTAAGACTTCAATACCTCTAATGTAATTGCAGTATCTTACTTTTTTCAGTGGTTGAAATGAGGAAATAATTATAATTTTGGTGATGTGGGTGAGGAATTGATTTGTATTAATCAAGAAAGGACTTTCATCAAGGGTGCTCTGTGTTAGTGGTTATGTATTTTTGGACAGAAAACAAACAGGCTTTTTAACTTTTACATAGCAGTCATTTTTCCTAACTTTACTTTTGCTCTGCTTGCACCATTTCTTTTATTTTACAACTTCAGGAACATTCCAGATCAATTTAGTGTAATTCTGGAAGCATGAGAAAAACCCAGTAACAGAGATATTGTCTCGGTTTTCTCACTCGGGACTTTGCATGTTGATCTTATTTTTTTTAGAATGAACCTACATACAGTATTTGTCCCTCTCAGCCTCCAGCTGTCAGTACAACTATGAGATTGGAAGCTTTTTCATCCTAAAGTATACTCTAAAACAGCTTGACTGTTTGATATAGATCATGGCAAAATAAACAAAATTGAGTCCTGAAAATGCATGGAAGTTGGCATCAATCTATCAGCTGTTGACAGATCAGGATTAGGTGGCTGACTTTTAAAAGGGATTTGTTCTTCTCATCACATCTATTTCCAGTTTTCAGGTTATATTCCTCGTAGATTACATTTCTGAGTTCTTCTGATGTTTCAAAAGCATGGAAAATAAAATCTCTACAACATATTTCATGTACTTTATTGCTGTCTTTTACCAGCGTGTAATTCAAAAAACTTTCTGCTTATGGAAAATAGCTCTCTACCTGTATTTAATTTTATTTTATTGTCTGGTTGCTTTTTTGGTTTAGCTGGTTATTTAACTGAGTGTTTTCTGTTTGCTTTGGCTCTTCTGTGGAATCCAAAAAGCTCAAAATTGTGTTTAGAGCTGTTACTTGTGCAAAACAAATAGATGCAAATAATTCTTCCAAGCCTGGGGAATTCTAAAAAGTTTTTGTCTCTTGTATTTGATATAAGTGAATTGTGTAAGTCCCAACGCTACGTAATTGAAATAGATACTTCATTTTAAACATACTGATTTCCTTTGGTGGACTAGTGAACTTCCACATCCTTTTAGGATCACAGATATATGGAAAAGAGAAATGCATCATTTTAAGAGCTGAGAGAAAATACTTTACAGAGGGCACGGAGTTAGAAATTAACTTATTCCGGAGCTAAACAAAAAGAACTGGATAATATGTAAGCCTCTATTTCTAGATATTGGAGAAGATGTTTCACAACAATTTCTGTAGAATACACTACCTTGGACAGAAAGTATCTTAAAAAATAGTAGATGGCTTGAGATTAAATGACAAATAATGTTTTAAAGAGAATTTATTTTTTAAAAAATCTAAATAATTACTGAAATCCCCTGATTAAGAAGTAAATAAAAAGCTTTTCTTCTGTTTTCCCCCATGCAGCTTCATCATAATGACATTTAAAGCCTCATTATGTTTTTAAAGTGAAAAACTTTGTCTTAAGATGTATGAGCATGACAGAACGATGCTGTATGATTTGGCTTTGAAGTTCTGGAAAACTTTTTCTCGTCACATTGTGTGACAATTTCTTAATGAGATGCTGGTGGAGTGGAAGCTCAATGATTTTCTGTGTGAGTGGCAAGATTTTCCTTGGAGTTGAAAGGATTGTGAAAGCAAACTGTAATGTTCATATTGATCTAGGCACTGTCTGTAGCTGTCTTTATTACATTTGCTTATTTTGCCATAATTTATTTATAAATAAATTACTTGTTGTGTTCTCAGGAAGACCAAAAAGAGTTTTTCTGTTTATTAAAAAAAAACACCACAAAACCTAACCTCAAAACTTATTTTAATTGTTGAAAGCTTTCATAGTATAAGAGAAAACTCAAAAAGTTAAAAAAAATCAGATAGGACAAATACATAAAAGACCTGCCTTAGTATAATATGCAGTTAATAATCAGTTTACTTAAGAACAGATTATAAAATTGCATGTTGTTAAATGAAGTCTTATCACCACTAAATTATTTATACTTCAGTTTGAAAAGTAAACAAAGGCTAAGGGCCTCAAACTTTTCTCTTTCTTCTGAAAAGACAAATAATAATCTCTTGATATCAAAAGCACTGTATCACTTATAAACTAGATTTCAGCCTGATTTGTTTTAAATTAAATTGCTTAAAATATTTTATACACAATCTGGAGACCCATGAAAGAAAATAAGGAATCAGTTATTCATTTTTTTTCATGGGAAAAATGCAGTTTTATATTTAAAAGAATAAATTAAGAAAGAATTCCACACTAAATGCTTCCAATTTACCTTTGTGGTAGCTCTCTTGGAGGGAGTATAAAGCTGTAGACCCTGGAGATACAGTATATCATGGTGGGTATATGTTGATACTAGCACTTGACACTGTACTGGGCCCTTCATGAACAAATATAAATTTTTTCTTCTGCAAAGCCACCCTATAGTCAAATGTGTTGAGGTGCTCCGAGTACCCCTTCTGTGAGGTTCTGGTGTTTGCCAGCCTCAGTCTTTGATTATCGTCAGACACTGCTTTGCTCTGTGAAGTTACACACACATGTGCGTGGCTGAAGTAGTCTCAGCGCCAAATCTGCTCACACAAATTGTCACAGTGCTATTGACTTCACAGGAGCTATGATAACAGTCGCTGCCTTATTTGACTGCTGTCTTATTTGAGAGCATAATCTGATTTAGCAGTGATTTACATTGTCTTTGCAGGAGTGTAAATGCTTACTCATGGTAAAACCACAGAGGATCAAGTCTCACTTCTGGAGAGGGCTAAATTGAAGAGACTTTTTTGATACACATCGTGGAATTTAATATGTTAACAAATGTCTTTTTAGTCTACATGTTTTCTAATTAGGATTTGTCTGAGTTACTATTTTATAAACAACTTTCTTCATGGTCACAGGTGATAAAAATCTGCAACAAATAGGAGTAAAATTTTTATAGTGCAGTATCTTTTCTAAAATATACTTTCCCCCTTATTACCTGAGTATTCAATTTGTATTAATTAAAGCTACTTCCTTGGTGGTCAAAGATACAAGATGAAAATTTTGTTAGGATATTTTACACTATAGCTGAACACCCTGGTGCTTTATTGCTTATTTTCACATTTTCACTGCAGTTCCTTATCGCTTTGGCAGGCTATGAAATTATTCTTTACTCCTACGAAATAAGGTAATATACTGTAGTCTGTTCAATGGGAGAACTTTTCTTTCTGAGTTCCAGTTTCAAAGTTCAGTGTTTATGCTGTTTACTTTTAACTATAGTCTTATTTCTATACTTCAACAAAAGAATTTGATAGATTTCATACTTTCACCAGTTATGCCACTCTGGTTGAAGTACATTCCCTCTGGTGTTAACCTGGTAGAAGTAATGTATAAGTCTAACCCACAGTCTCAGAATGAACCCATTAACCAGAAGATCGCCTCTAAAAGTCCAAATCAAGCAAAAAAAAAACCCCAAAAACTCCAGTAAGGTAAATTATGAGGTAGCTTGTTTTAGAGTCTGCTCCACTGCCTGCAGGCGAACAATTTTCTAAAAAGACTGGCTTTTAAAATCCTAGTAAACCATCCAAACTCTTCTTTGGTGTTTAGTCTGTGTTTTTGCTTTGGAGGGCTGTGGAACTGCTTTTGTGGTGTGGTTTAAATCAAAAATTATTAAAGATAAAAGGGACATTGTAAAAGGGAAGCAAAGAAAACAAAAGCAAAGAAAAAGGAAACTTAACCAACCCTATACATTACAAAGTTGACCTTGTGTTAGCTTCCCTCTGGCAAAGAGAAGATATTATTTCTCATGAAATTGGTTGCTTCTGATTGGCCTGGGTAGGGATTATCTCACCCAACACTGTTATCTAGGAATTGTTTACGATTTCTGAACTGGACATTTAGCTCCTCCTATGGTCAGGGGAAAGAAATTGACACCAAGTGGTTAATACCCTTCAAAACCCGGTGTCTGAGAGTGGTGGGAATTGTCTGGAAGGTCTTTGGACTAGATAAAAAGGCAGCCTATATATAGAGAGATGAAACTTAGATGACTAATGTTAGATGGGAAAGGCTGAAATGCTTTGTGGCAATTAGCCTGAGTACATCCCTTGCTGCATATACAGTATCTCATACTTAAGCTATTTATGAAGTACTTGGTATTAGAACTCAATATAATTTCGCAGGTGGGTTACAGGACTAATTCACAAAATTGTTTAAGAATACTTAGTGGAGGGAACATTAAGTAGTTTTCCTTTCTTTCCTAAGGTATCTCTAAGATGTTTGCCACCTTATCTCATATTGAGAATGTATAAGGAAATTTTGCTTTCTCCTTCCTTATCAATGTGTATATGGGGGTTATATTTTAGAGTATTTTGGGTTGTTGCTTGGGGTTTTTTTAGTTTGATTTTGTTTTGGTTTATCTGTACTTGTTATTCTTGAAAATCATATGCTTACGCTGGGAATAACTGTTTTCTGACTGATTTGATCACAGATGTATTCAGATCTTTCATATCAGTTTTGCCTATTTGAAAGTATATGTAATGGATTCAAGTGTCTTTGCCACATAGATCTTTGAATACTGCCATGATGACAATATCTACCACTGTAGAAAGAATTACTAGTTTTTGCTAAGGAAAACTTGAGAAAACACAGGTCTGAAGGTGAAGGAAAGCCTAAGACACAAAATTCATAGAGGTAATATGCTGTTACATATTAATTGCTAATTTAGAGCAATGTAGGGGTATGTTGCATTTTGTTTATGGTATTAAGCTACTTGTTACAGTTGGTAAAAAGGAACAGCTTTTGGATATACAGAGATCCTGTTATGTACTGTTACTGTTCATAATGCAGCTACTTGTGAAAACAATTAACTCAAACTACAGTACTTCAACTTTCTGGAATTGATTTTGTGTTCAATTGCCTATGGTCCTACAGCTTTAGGTGTGTGTCCTGGTTTGAATTAGAACAAAACTGATTCTGTTCAGCTATTTTACTTTTCAGCTAAGTCTCTTCTAACTAACTGCACTTTCTGAAGTTAATGGCACATTTTCGCAGACAGTGCCTGCTTCTAGCAGTGATAATGCCCCATGTTTACAGTTACTACCAAGGACTGGTGTACAGACCAAGGTCACTGCTAAATCTTGTGTACCATGTTGGGATTGCAGAAAATAAAAACCTGTGGGGAGAAGCAGACACGACAGGTGACCCTAAACTGACCAATGAGTTATTCCATCCCATATACATCTTATTCACTACAAACCTGAGGGATCACAAGGGTCAAGTTCTTGCCTTCAGTGGCCGGCATCCAATGAGGTCTCTGTCCGTTCTGGCTTCAATACCAATCAATGTGCTCCTGACTCCATTTTCAATGGAGCACAGTCCTGTTTTCCATTGAGTCCAGTCTGGGACTTCCCCAGTGTCTCCTTGACAACATCAGTGATGACAGTGATGCAGATACCATTGGTGGATTCGGTTCATTCTTGGTTTTGTATATATTTGTATATATAGTCCATTTTATTATTAATGTTATTTTTATTAAAGCTGTTTTAGTTTTCTAATCCACAAATATCTCTCCCTTA
>NW_008621130.1:0-16816 GCF_000691845.1 Merops nubicus | reverse complement strand
CTTTCCCTTTGGGAAGACAGAGGGGTTAACAGAAAGCATCTGTTATATGTCAGATAGATGGCCCTGACCCTAAGCTGTGACAATGTGTTCTATTGTTAAAAATAAACAGATTTTACAGACTTGATTCATTCTGGGAAAGTGGGACTTAAAGACATTGCCAAGGGTTAAGCCGTGTCTTGTTTTGAAACAATTGCTGTAGCATCATCATATGAGTGATACACCTACACTGAATTTCACTGCAGTGGTGGGATAACCTTGGCTAGAGGACAAACTCCCACTCAGTTGCTCACAGCTTCATCTGTGAGAAAGAGGGAGGAAATCATCTGAGAAAGATGGTTGGTTGAGATAAAGACATGGGGGTTGCTGACCAGTTACTAACTTGGGGAAGATTTAATTTCTTGCCAATTAAAATAGATTCGAGTAATAAGAAGCTAAATGAAATATTAAACCAACACCTTTCCTCCCCTTTCATCCATGCCCAAATTCACTCTTGACTCTACTATCTTTCCTCACCACCAGTACCCCAGGCAACACAGGAGAATGGGGAATGGAGGGTGTGTGGTTAGTCCCTAAGAGCTCCTCTCTGCTCCTCCCTCCTCACTCTTTTCCTCTCCTCTAACATAGGTCCTTCTCATGGGCTGCAGTTCCTTTAGGATAAACCTGGTCTGTCGTGGCCTTTTCCACTGGCTGCAGGGGAATCTCTGCTCCACTACCTGGAGCATCTCCTCCCCCGCCTTCTTCTCTCACTTTGGTATTCATAGAGTAAATTCACAATTTTTTCCTCCCTTTACTACTCTCTTGTCCCATGTTTTGCTCTTTCTTAAATAATATTTTCCCTAAGGTACTACCAGCTTTGCTGATGGGCTCAGCTATGTCCTGTTGTGGGGCCATTTGAAGGCAGATGGAAATGGCTGTGTCTGGCATGAGATAGCCCTCTGCTAACCGAAATCTTGCTATTGACACCCAGTCATCTTCTCAAAGGCAAAAAACATAACACGTCCTTGCCCTTGCCTGTCCCTCTGAAAGCAGAGCTAGACTAATCATGTATATTTAAAGCAGGCCACTCGTGTGCATATATAACGGTACATCTTAAAAGCACAAGTCTTTTCTAAACTGACTTGGTCAAGATTATGATGAAAGCAATAACATGTTTAGACCAACATCATTACTTATAACATAGAAATGGTTTAATTGTTGATGGTATAGGAAACCTTTATCTAAATCTTTAAATTTAAGTCAGTAACCAAACATAGTCCTTGTAAAGTATAAATTTTATTTAAATGCAGATTATCCTCCAGGTTTTGTGGAGTGTTTTTTTCTTCACCATTTGTGCAAGTTATTTCCAATGGACAGCCAGATGAATTGAAAAAACAATAGAGTGAGACATGGAAAACAATCAAAGTATTTTCTCTTTCCTAGCTAACCTTTCTAAAATCATGACTGATTTTCAGAAACAAAATGAAAAGTGTTCTCTTCTATTAATATTGAGAAAAATATTTCCCTTGGTATACAAGAAGTAGTGATAGATTTAAATAACATTGTGCATAAAAGAATTCCTGGTGGGAAGCTTTTATTTCTTCTTGCAAGTAGCTAGTACATTATCTCCTGAATCAGTATAATGGCTAAGTAATCCACACACATGCACAGTGTTTTAAGAAGTTGTGAGCTAGTCCACTTACAGAACAGAAAGAGGACACTTGGGGCCCTGATTCATGTCACTTCATATGAAGCACTTAACTGAGACAGCTGAAACATTTGCACAGGAGCTCCAAGTTTCAGTGGTCAGAGTGTGACTGAGATGTGAATTGAGTTGTCCAGATACCTAGCTGTCAATGCTATCTAGGAAGCCTAGGAGGACAAACCTGGGTGGTTTTAAAGACTCCGCTTACATACTTGGTATTCTAGTAGTTTTGGCTTTTGCTAACAATGACAGGAATAGAATGAACTATGATTTTTCTTTTCCCCTAACCATCTGATGCTGTTGACATAAAAACAAAAGTAATGACAACTGTGTTAGAGGTATCTCAAGGAAGTCACCCTGAGACCTGTGCCTCTGAAACCACTTTAATTAAAGGTTAATGTTCATTAATGTGGAATCAACAGCACTCTGATAAACCTCTTAGTTTTAACTGATAGAGTAAGTGCTAGTAGTACTCTATTGAGCACTACAATAAAGTATAATGCATTGCATTTATAAAAGTAACAACAGACTTTAGAAAACAGGACAATGCTTGCATTTGATATATTACAAGTGGAGTTTTATTCCTGTTTCTTCTTACAGTCTCATTATGCAACATTTCTGTTGCTTAAATTGTATAATAAATGAGAGCTGGATTTCATTTCTTAAGATCAAAATATGAGACCTGGGTGAATAAAGGTCAAGAAATGCATAGGTTAGCTCACAATAATCTGTGGAAAGTTGGTATGTTTGAAGAGAGGGAAAAGACAGCATGTGGTACATGTTCTCAGTTCTGTAGGAATGCACAACCGACTTGCCAAGTGCAGGCTGTTTGGCAGATCTGCTCCAGCAGTGATTTAAGGCAAGACAGGAACTAACCTCAGGCAGAGCAAAGCAAATGTACTCTACACTGAAGAAAAGTATTAATTTAGACTAAGGGTGAGAATAGGCCAACTTTTTTTTTCTAATCTGCATGCCAATCTTTTTTTTCTAGACAGTTATTGGGATCTGAATCCCAGATCAAAAAAAAAACTTCTAGACTGAAGCCTAAGCATTAGCTAATCAGCATAGCATTTTCTTGAATTACTTCACTAATAATGTAGAAACTCAGCAATTGGTTTTGGGGGATGAACATGGAATAGGAATGAAAAATAAGTAAGACTCTGAGAAATAAGAAGGACCAGACCAGTCTGAAATTAAAATTAGTCCTGGGTTTTCATTTAGGACAGCTCAAGTTTTATTCCTTCTTTAATACTTCAGAACTGTAATTGGTTAAACAATAAAATTCTAATTCATAAGTGAGGTGTGGGGTTTTTTTCTTTTTTTTTTTTTTTCCTTCTTTTATCACAGCTGCTGTTCTGTAGCCCCTGAAGGAGATTATAATGAAAAAAGTAGTTGTTTCGTGAGCTGGAAAGGGGTCATGAAAAGTGGGAGCTAAGAAACAGTATAAAGATAAAATAACACTGTTGCTTTGGTAGTTTGGATCAAATCTCACACACATCTAGCTGTTCACAAGTAGAGGTTAAGTGCCTATTCCAACTCCTGAAATAATCAATAACAACAAACATTGCAGTCAACTTTCTGTAATAACTTCAAACATTTCAGACCAGAAGCACACATAAAGGAACTCTAAAATAGTTTTTACATTGAAAGTAAAATAGTATTATGTTGATGAAAAATGGATTATGGCTGTCATTATTTCTATGTCCAGGTTTCTGTAATTGATGTCAGTAGAAAGGACTTGTATGCTTTGTTTGTATAGTACATTTATTTGAAACTACAGTTTTAAATTTCACAGTATTATGTTTGAATTAATACTTAAGGCCTCTGGATGCCTTTTGTCTTGAAAACACCATGAAATTGGAAATCTCCCCATGAATCCAATTTAGATTTTAGGGAAATCCCACAAACTGTTACTGTACTTTTAAGCTTGATCTCATCTGTGTTCTTTCACCAGATATGCTGTATTGAGGACTTTGGATTCCTTTCTCATTTTAGATACTTAATCTCACATATTTACCTCTTGTTTATACAAAGCTTAGAGTTGAAATATGTGAAGCCTAATTCCTCTCTGGAATATAACAGCATACCAAATATTGACTGTTTTTCCTATTTTAATGTCACACAAACTGGTACACATTAGAACTAATTCAAGACTGAGCATGACAAGACTGTGATTTTTTTTCCACACCGTTAAGAACTGTAGAGAACAGCATAAGAGTTAGGGACAGAGGAGGTCTGGTGACTCAGCTTGAGGACTGAGGAGCATTGAAGTGTCAGTGTATGGCAAGTATTTCGGTGCTGAGTTCCTTCAAAGACAAGAACTAGCTGTGCTTTCAGTTGTTTTTCATTTCTTGTTGCAGTGGAATGGTAATTGGTTTCTGTGGGCCCAGAATTTCGTTCTCTTATGCAGCAACATTGCCTTGCACATATAAAGCTGATGTACCTATTAATATAAAAACAAGTCTAAACACACTCCAAAAGTCTTTTAGTAAGTACTTCTAATAAATAAAGCCAAACGATATATGCCATTGGTTCTCTGTACATATGTATATATTTTATAAATATATTTGTATATTTTATAAATGTATAAGCAGTTATTTGTATACATCTATATATCTCACAACAACAGCAATTGGCAATCAACCATTATTTTTGTACAGTAACACTGTCATTAAAACATGAGTTGTCCTTAATATTGAATGGTGTAAGTGGCCAGTCCAGTGACTTAAATAAGTTAATTTTAATTTGATCACCTAAAGTCAGTGACTCACTGTAGTACTCTGAATTTGGAGGCAGGGCTGTTTGTTTTTTTTTTTTTTCCTTTCAAATGTTTTATGATATTCTATCCTCTGAAAAGGACATCCAAAACACATTTTCCTCTGATAATGAGACATTCCACTTTCATGGTGATATTACTGTATATGTGTGTATAAGAGTACATTCATATTTGTAGACATTTGTATTTATGAGGTTTTGTATCAACTGATTTTTAAGTCTATCAGTGGGAAAAAATAGAGATTACATACACATCATTTGTAGAACCTTCAAACCCAAATTGGTGTTTCCTTAAAAACAATATTCATTTGATTAATTGAATACTTTGAGCACTCTTAGAGTGCCCCTGATTAACCAGTATGGGCTTTAATTTTTTTTTTTGTGTGTGTGTACTTAATCTTGGATAGTGTATTGCCAATCAGAGTAATCAGACATTTCAAAATGAAAAAAAAAAAACCACAAAATATATCACTCACACTACCTCCTGCTGCCATTTATTGTGCATGTTTTGATGCCTTGCTAAAAGCAGTTAAGTTCTTATACTAATTTTGGAAGATTGTTCCAGAAGCCAATTAACACCTGTGATTAATGTCTTGGTATTATTTTTTCAAGAGTATTTACGTAACATTTCTACTTACTACAGCATGTTACATTTCCATAATAATGTCTATAGTGTTTTTGCTTTATTGGTTTTCAATTCTATATAGATTATATGCACCTCTTATACTGCCATTCTGTTGCTTTTCTCTGAACTTCCTTTCAAGCAAAGGATGATGAGCATATAACTGAGCTACAGTAGCAGTAAGCTGGGATAGAAAAGAGTGTTTTCTTTGTATTCCAGGGTGCTTTTGTTACTGGAGTCTGAGCTTGCATTGGAAAAGACATAGCCAATTTGCATCTGTTGGAAAGCATTTTTCAACATCAGTTCTAATAAAGCTTTCAGCTTCCGTTCAACAATATCAGTGTTTAGAATTATTTTATTCCAGATGTAATTATCAAATGGAACTCGTTGCCCATAGTAATGTCGTCATCTTTTAAAATAGGGTCAGCTGTGACTTGTTGCCTATCTCAAAGGATAGTACAAAATGTCATAAATCCCCACCCTGTTCTGAACAGAGGATATACCACGTTGTTATTACCCAGAGTTGTCCTTTTCTTGGATTATACTTCTGTTGTTAACTCAAATGACATGGAAGCATATTTATCTTCCAAATTTAATTGTTTTTATATGTTTTCTCACAAGATCTTTCCTGTCCCACCTTCTGTTTCCTTCTCTCTGGTTAAGCATTCCAGGATTCTCACATCCTAAGAGGTATTAATAAGAGCCACCTGCCGCTGTGACTCATTTAAAATGTCTCTGCACAGTCTAAGATGAGAGATAATGAATACATCCAGGACATGGAGGGATCAGAAAGGAGCTGTGAGACAGTACTGGTCAGCATGATGGGCAGTGGTCTCAGTAGGGGAACAACCTAACCTTATGCTCCATTATTCCTCTGTGTAAATGCTCAGCAAATGTCACAACCCTGTCCATACGCTGCAAGCAGTTTGTGGCAGGTACCACATGCTGCTCTAGGTCTGCACGTAGCTACTGAAGTGCTGCCTTTTAACAAATAATTTTTGATACGCCCCCAAAACGTTTCTGAACACTTATCAAAGTCTTTTGTACCAAGAAAACTTCAATGCTTCTTTTGTATGTTTTTAATAAAAAGTTTGACTCGCTTTTATTCTTGGAAGAGAATGGATTTGCCTCTCCCTCCTGTAGTTTTGGAGTACTAATCCATTCAGTCATACTTCTAGCTCTAAGCATCCCTAGCTAAATTACTTACTTAAACTACTGTTCCTTCTATAGGTTCAGCACTTTTTCTGGAAAGGTTTTCCCTTTTCCTTAATAACATTTTCTCTTTGATGATAATACATGTTAACTCTTAAATAAATAAATTTTATTTTCTCTAATCTAGCGTAGTGTTGAAGATAGTACAAACAAGCAGTGTAAAGCTTTGTAAAATCTTTTTTGTAGTGAAGGGCATGGCAAAGGCACTTGTCTTTGCAGCTGGAGAATATGTGTCTGTTTCACATCAGGAGCATGATTTGGTACATGGCAAAGGATGCATTCTTGTCATGTTGTCTCTTTTTTTTTCTCCCCATTTTTTTTTGTCTAAGTTAAAACAAGATCAGACTTTCTTCAAAGAGTGAAACTAATGCAGTAAATCTGATCTTGTTATGTGCCCCCAAATAATAATAAAAAATAAAATCAGAACAATTGTTTAACAATAATGAATTAAAAAAAAAAAAACAAAACAACAAACCAAACCAAACCCAAACCCCCAAAAATACCATAATTGGAAAGCACCACTGAGAAAAACTGAATGCTGCTGTACAAGAAAATAAGTTTTACTCTTTTAATAAAATACACTAAATAATATGGGATATTTTCTTAAGTCCTAGGTTTGATTTTCTAGTTAATTAGCTGGGGTTCTGAAGTATGCCCTCTATTTATTGTAATATATTTCTTCTGAAGTATTGAAGAGTTACTTTCCAAATGCTTCTGCAATTAGGGACAGATCTGGAGAATAAAAATCTGAAATAAATCAATGTGATACCTTAATCAATCCTGAATTTACAAAATAAAGGCCACACAGCAAAGCTGCTACCATTGAAAGGAGTAGTTCTTAAGTGTAAGATGCTTTCTGTTTCTCCATATCAACATCCAGAGAACAAGGATAAAAAGAAAAAAGCAAACAATACAAAACAAAAAAAAAGCATCAAATTCAGTCTCAGATGCACTGTGGAATAACATGAATCATCATTTTTTTTGTGCAATGTGAACATTACATTCCTGTAGAAATTCTGCTAACTTTGCCTGGATGAAACACTGAATTGTCAATAGCTGCAAATTAAATAGTGTGGTATGAAAAAGGGAGCGAAGGCTTGTCTGGAAAAGCAAAAGATATATACTGTAAAGCTGCTCATACAGCAGATGAAACTCTTCTCTCCAGTTTGAGCACTAGGAATGTTATTAGTCTTAGAAGCATTATCTGTTCTTTGTAATGTCTGTCTGACTGCAAAGCAGATGATGGGGCTTTTTTCCTACTTTTCTCAGGTAATCATTTTCTACTTTCTATACTTCTTTCTTTAGGATGTCACTCATCATTTGGAAATGATCAGAAACATTCTTTCCTGCCAACCCAAACCAGCTTAACACTTTTAGAACCTTCCTCTGAGAGCTAGGAGATGTGTTAGTTATTCAAGTGTACTGATTCAAGAGCTGAGTGAAGGTGTTCATTGATTTGGCCCATTTCCTTTTGTACTGCTAAATGAAAAGAAGGTGTTTACCCTTTGGGAAAAATGTCAAACAGCCATATAGGATATTTCAGGTTAAACATTATTTAACATCTTAGGCATTTTTTGCTTCCAACCCATGGTAAAAGGGGTAAGTTATCAGAACGACATTTTGTGGTAATTTCCTACTTCATATTAGTTGGGAAAGGAAAGGATGATCGAGGGGATTTTGTTTGCTTGCAGTTTCAGCTTGTCAGGGAAGTATGGTGTTAAGTTACATATAGTAAGGGTCATGTGTAGCAGAAGAAGGTGGAAGAAGTTCCCAGTGCTATTTTCTCTGGTGTTAAGTGCTTGTGACTGGTATGCAGTTAAAGAGCAATTGTATCATTTGCAACCAGAACTTCATAGAAGGTTTTTGTCACCAATCTGTTGCTTCAGAATAAGCCTTCTTCTTATGAAATGATATATAAGTTGTCAAATGCTATAATCAACCAGCTCATCCAGGCTTATGGCAAAATTAAAACCCCCTGGGGATTTTTTTATGGCTAAAATATTCTGTCTCACTTTTGATCACATCTTAGAATGTACAGTGACCTCTTGAATTGTGACAAGACTGCTTCTGCTTTGTCGTTTTGAGGAATTATAATCGACTTCTCAACTCAGCCATCATAAATTTAGTTGGGAGGCAAGTTTCAGTCTACAAGCTTAGTTTCACTGAAGCATGTGGAGTCCTGCACCGTCTCACCAGAGCAGGCAGATGCCAGAATTTTAGCTGTAAGGCAGAGTTTTCTCTATTCAGGAGGTTGCATCCTTCCCACTTGAATATGGTGCCCACAGCACAATTCTAGAATTAGTTTGTTATCTGTAGGGTATTTGTAATTTTAAGAGACATTTTTCCATACCATCCTCCTGCATATTCTTGGATACATACAGTGTGTGTGCATATTAGGTTCATACGTATGTCTAGCCACATATATAAACTCCCATATATATAGAAAGTACTGTTTACTCTTTTCTTTCTCTTCTTCTGAAGTTTCATTGCTAATAGAAGGACTTAAAAGTAATATGTCCACAAGAGTGATCAAATAAAGTTTAAAACAGTTTAAATATTTGTCCATTAAAAGAAATAAGTCCACTGTATTTGCTTTCTATGAACATTAATCTCTTTGATTTTCTGTACTTACACTGTTTGACTGTCTTGCTATGCCAAATAAACACCTCTTGAAAAAAGAAAGGGAAAACACAATTTGAAAAGGGCAAGCAAGGCACGTCTGCTGAGGAAAGCTAGTTTCAAAATACTAAACACCTGCTTTTGTGACACATTCAGTATGATGAGATTACATTTTCTTTTGGGTTTAATATTAGGATGATGCTCAGAGATGTCCAGCATATAGTCTTTACAGAAATCTGCCTCAGACTTATCCTGGCTAGGTATTTGTATTTGGGTGAAGAATAATCCCTCCCCACAGATGAGCACAGAGAGTAACTGTGAAAACTGTCTACAGATAAAAACTTCTGTTCCTCTGCCAGCTCTTGATGGTTGCTCATCCTTGTGTAATTGTTTGTAGTGTTTCAGGAAGACCCTGTTAATCCCTATAGGTTGTGTAAAGTGATTCCCTGTGGATGATCTAATTGAAGCAATTAAGGTGGGTTTATTATCGCTGTGTAGTAACTGGACCCATAGTCTTCCTGTTGTATTCTCAGATTGAAACAAATGCTTACCAAGTAGAGTGATGTGTATTTCTTCTTTACAAGTGTGGAGAGAATTAAATAGTATCAAAGTTAAGCTGATAATCAGGTGGGTGAGTCAGGGGTTAATTTGCAATTAGGAGGTTTTCAAGTTTATTAGCTGCTTCTGCCTTAATTAAATTTCTGTTGAAGGTCAGTTTTTGCCTTGATGGTCTCTTTATTTTATCTGTAAAACACAATGGCTCTGATAAAAGGTTTTATTGAAACTTAGAACAGAGCACAGGGGAAACTTAAGGGAGTATATATTAGCATGTAAAAGTGAAGGATTCATCTCCAAGGTGACAAATTTCATGAAGTCTTGTACCTTCAACAAAAGTCAGTGATAACTAGATCCATGCTGGTTAGGCAAGTAATGCATCAAGGCTGTGGTACTTCAGTGCTGCCTGTGGCCTGCTCCCTCAGAAGGACTGCTGTCATAAAACTCCGGAGACCTTGGTGCTGCTTGCTCCTCTAAGATCTACTGTTACTGTTTTGTTATGTTAATTATCAGGTATATTGAATGAATATCTGAAGGTCTGCTTTCTATCCAGTAAAAATACATCTGTGATAACATACAGATCTTGTTTAAAAAGCTTGTCTTTCCCTCTAATTTTTTTGGAGGTGAGGTCTGAGCTATAAAATGTAAATGCACGTAGCAATTCCTTTCAGTTGTCTCCTTTAAGCTTACCAGCCTTCAGCTAACTTAATCTCAGCAGATGGTGGCATTTTACAGATTGCCACACCCTTTAAACGAAGTTGGGTGTCCACAGAAATCTCAAATGAAACTTTAATAACATGGCAATAAGAGACAGTAGAAATAGGAGTATTAACATACCTTTCCCAGACCTTTTGTCAAAATCAGGACCTTAGGCTGTCACACAAAACTTTTCAGAGGACTGTTTCTAATACCTGCATATAATACTTTGTTAAATGCAGTCTTCAGCCTAATGGATCTGGAATGTTTTAGGTCAATGAACCATTATGAAGGCTTTGCAAATTTTGCTAGGCTCCAATGTACTCTAGTCACTCAAAATGCTATTGAAAACTGTCTATTTATAGTTTGTTGAACTAACTGTAGAGCCACTTGGGCTGTGAATAACTGAGAACTACTATTCAAAGCATGGCCCCAAAAAAAGACACATCTGTATTCAGGGTCATGTTTTCCAGAGCCCATATTTCTTCAGGGACATGTTTTCAATTGGAAAAAAATAAATAAAAAAAATCAGTACAAAGCTTTTGCTGTAGAACAAATTCTGTTTTATGAACTGGATTTAGCCTTGCACAGTATTAAATAGGACTTTTTTTTTTTTTTCCCCTCACTGTAATTGAAAGAGATTGTCAACATCCTATTTTCAGTTAGTTACATAAATGTAAATCAAGAGTAGCTGGGCTACTGTCAGAAAATTTATTCTGTCTTAAACAGTTTGCAGCCAAGAGACAGAATTTGGCCTCTAACTGGGTATTTTTGCACTCTGAAAGACCTCCAAGCTACAGGGGAAATTGCTAGTCTGAAACAATTAAAATGGACACGTCTCATTAATGTTTTTAGTCAACTTCTGTAGCATCAACCCTCTCTTGATTTATCTGGGAAAAAACATAGATACTGAATCAGGATTGTCAGAAACATCTGCAACTTGCTTTTTTAAGCTGTGAGAATACACAGTTGATTCCTTAAATCTGTCTGAACCTCCTTGGAATTGCAGTTAGGGACAAAATTAGAGTAAAAAAAACCTTTTACTATGAACCACTCCTGCTCCTGTTGCTCTCTG
Organism: Merops nubicus; assembly: GCF_000691845.1. Taxonomy (NCBI): domain Eukaryota; kingdom Metazoa; phylum Chordata; class Aves; order Coraciiformes; family Meropidae; genus Merops; species Merops nubicus. The sequence goes on along the minus strand of NW_008621130.1, from coordinate 5,581 downwards.
AAACCGCAGGTGTGAAAGGAGGGGAACAGCAAAATGCCCATAGCTGTACTATTTTTGGAAGTATAAGACTTCAGAAACCAGCCTGGCTGTAGCTGCTCCCAAAGAGATCCTGTGAGCGCATCGGAGGGGTTGTGTGCTGGCTGCCAGGCCTCGCCTACCAACACTTTTCACTACCCTCATTCATCACAGGGGCATCAAACAGGAGCTGTTTTCCTTCTGGCTTTCTCCTACAGGTTTGTCACTGCCCTTGTTGCAGGATGAGTAAGATGTTTGTCTGTCATATTAAGTGCAGTAAAAATCAAATTTCACCTGATACCCTATGAAGTGTTGAGATCGCTCTGGTTAGATGCCAGCGTTCAGCCAGTGTTGTGCTGGGTCCATGTGAACTCCCACCCACAGCTGGGGATCTTCTCTTGTGTTTTGCACACTTTGCACAGACAGTTCTCTGGCAGTACAGAAAGGAGTAAAAAAAAGTGCATAAGGATCAGTACTTCAGATAAGAGCTTTGCAACAACATTGAGGAATAGATTTTTATCTTAATTATATATATATTTTTAAATAATCTCTAAAGCTATTTTTTTGACTTTTGGCATGCTTATATTCTTATCTGCCAGCTATCCAGAAAGGAGAGTCATGTGCTTCTGTAGGATACAAGAAGTCATGGTTGTTGTTTTCTTTGTAGTCTTTTTATGTTTGTGTTGTTCTCATTCAAATTTTTTAATTTCCTTTTTCAAGAAATAAACTTGAAATATTGTTTTCCCTGACAATTCAGCGAAGTGTTCTGACAAAAGGCAAAACATTGTTTATAGTGATCACTTTGCAGTTTCTACATACTATCTGAAGAAAACACAAGATCAGCACAACTTGCAAGCTTGCATTCATTTGAAATATTCAATTAAACGTGAATGTTTTGCATGTGTTTATATATATATACACACGTATATGTACAAAATTGTATGTCTATATTTGGAAGCTTACAGAAAAACAGCACTAGAAGAGGTCTGGTATTCTTGACCATTGTGCTTATCGCACATAATTTGACTTGAGTTCTCTCTTACTGAAATACAGCTTTATGCTATAGTGAAGGTTTTTGTCACTTAGAAAAATGAAGACAATTATTTGCCATATTTTTTTTTCTGCAAAAATCAGCAACATGTTTATACACCAGACAGTTGATAAAAAAGCTACTTAATTAATTACATTCACTTGAGGAAAAAAACCCCAAATATTATTTTCAACATGAAAGCCAGGAACAAATTATTAAAACCTGAAAAATATATACTAAACAATTTAAAATGTAATTTTAAATACTGTGTAATATTTTGTGATACAGATATCGTCTTCTTAAATTGTAGAACATCTATTGCAAAACTTGATCAAAAAACCCACTTTCTCTTCCATCCAAAAAGTCCCCACATTATCTCCTTTTGACCAGTAAAGAATAATAAACTAACTCAGATTGTCAAATCTTCTGTTACTTAATGTAATTAAAACAGTGTGTTCTGATAAATTGTATAAATAGTATAAAAGCAATTCTGTATTTGTTGTTCTTCTAGGTAAAGTGATGCTGAGCATTCGTTATGGTGTTGGGATAGAGATAATTTGTTGTCTTTTCTGTGTAGTTCTAAAAACTTGATATAACATAGTCAGAACTGTTGTTTTACAGCACTGAATCTGTGTTGTCCTAGCCAAATGCTTCTTATCCAGGTTTCAGACAGAAGTCAGTTTTCAATTCCATTTTTCCTGTCATATTTAGTGACTGTATATAGCTTCTGTGTACTGTTAATAGCTTTTATGTGTTGTAAAGCCATTTCAGCAGTAGATGGTTTCCTCTCTTTCTGTGTTTGGAATTTACAGTTTGCAAGGCAGAGTTTCTGATTTAAAGAAAACCAACACAACAAAACAGTGTAGAATAAAAAAGGTATAATATTGTATAAGAAGAAGTAGGATGAGAGACTCTTCTGAAAATCGTAATTGAACAATGGGATTCAGACATAGCAGATAGTCACTGTGAGATTTTGATTGCAACGTTTGTTTTATGCATCCTGTGTACAAATACACTTTCAAAAATCTGATTCTATTGAAAGACTGAAGACTAACACTCTTACACTGTTGCTTTCTTAATCTTTTTCTAAGTTTCCTTACCTGAATTTAGACATCCAAATGTGAGCCATATGACACAATCCATGTAAAGAAGTAGGTGCCTACCAACCACAATTCAGCTCATTTTAAGGTCAGTCAGATGGGTCACATGAATCAGGCTTTGGACATACCTGCAAAACAAGACAGTCTGGCTAGCTTGCATTGAATCACAACTTCTAGGTATTTAAAATGAGATTAATTGTATCAAAATATTGAGAGCATGTAGGTACATATAAAATATGTATGAAATTTGTGTTTTAATAATTTAGTAATTATTGAGTAGTCTTTCTGGGTCTTTATTGTTTGTGTTGAGTATCCTGAATTTTAAGGACATTTGAAAGAACCAGTATGATGTACAGAGGAAAAAAAAAAAAAAAAAAGGCAAAGCATATAAATTGATAGAATAGACCTTAGAAGTTATACTTAGCAGTCCTCTGTGTCACGTGCTGTGTCCCTTCTTCTCCACCCGTTGCTATCACACTAGGCCAGTAATTCCCTACATCATTGTGTTAGATTTACAAACATCTAATACTGTGTAGAATAATTGCTTGTTCCTGCTATCTATGCACAAATATGGTTCTACCATACAAAGACACACCATAGTATTACAGATTAGCCACAGCCACCTGGCCGGTTACAGAAAATGCTGTCACAACTCCACCAAGTAAAACAAAGCTGCAGGTCCAGGAAAGCTCAGACAGAGCACACCAGACAAGCCACATTCCAGAGGTCTTGCAGATTTAGTACAAAGCTTGCACCTGTTAATATCAATGGCAATAGTGTAATGGGAGTAATTAAATTGAATTATGGTAAATAAGGGAAAATGTGTATTTGACTGTGAAGGAAGAAAGAGTAATCTCTTTCATTTTGTTGCTTTAAACAAATATCTGCTTACTGCATTCCACTACTTGCACCATAGATTATTTTTATGTGTGTATTTTTTTATATGTTTTTACCTGATTATTGACATAAGTATGTACAACATCCACAAGAGGCTGTCTGTAGCAAAAGGTCTTTAGCATTTGGTATTACAAAGCATCAATTACGGCGCAACTGTCTTACCAAGGAAAATGGAATTGCTTATTTTTGGCTATTTGATTACGCTCTTGCAATTTGAAAAGCTCTACAAGAAAAAGTTGCCTGTTTAAAAACTTTATCATTAATGTTGCTATTTTATTAGTGGTTTCCTTTTTAAAAGTCACAGTGATCACATTGGACATGCTTCTTTTCTTACACAGCTGTAATAATAGTATTGATTTCAGTGGCATTATTTTTCATTTGCCCTGTGTGCACAGGGTATCAGATTAATTCACCAAAATTATTTTCTTGCCATGTTATAGAAACTTATTACTTTTCCCTGTCAGACATTATAATGATAATTTTAGTAGGGAATAGGTTAAAATAATCTTCATCCAGTTGGGCAAATAGAGTCAGCCTGCTGCTGTGTTATACAGCCCGTCTGTTCTGCCAACTTATTTTTGATGAGCTTCTTAGAAATAGCTGCTTTTATGCCAGTGACTTAGGGTAGGATTGTCTTTAATTATGCTCTTAGTAACATTGCAAGTATAAAGAAAGAAGAGGAAAAAAAAAAAGACATAGGTCTTTATGGGACCTCTTGTAGGCTTCTGTCTCATTATGTTAACAATCTGCCTAGAGAATGGTGTCAGATTTGGAGAGCAGACGAGATTGATTTACTTTTCAGGCCCTTCTACCCAGCCTAATTATTGCGTTACAAATGGTGATTCTTTCACCCCTCTGAAGGAGCACTTTGATTAGTGTCTGAGATGCAGGTGCCAGGGCTTAATACGGTAAGTGCATGTCAACTAGTTTCTTTCATCACACAGTCAAACTGTGTAGAGCAGCCATTCCACAGTAGGAGCTGATACATAGTTATACCATAGCCTATATGAGTTTAAAATTTATAGGGTTAGAAAGCTACAAAAGTTGCCATTTTGTTTTGTTTAATGGTTTCTTTTATTATTCTAGTAAACATAAGAACGAGGGGTAGATGCAGAATGGAAATAAAATTTGTGTGAGTAGGTGATTTACCATCATCGAATTTTAGTTAAAATTCAGATCAGATTTCTCCCTTCTCCATGCCACTAAGACTGAATGGTTCTCCTCACAAATGAAAGTATAGTTTCAACATGTTAGGTGCTCTTCTTTGCTGATGTACTTGGTGATAACTTATTGAAATCATTTTATTATTAAGCGATAGTGTTAGACTGATGTTCTTTTTAGCTGGTTAAAGATTCATTTATAAATAGCAGGGGTTTTAGCAGTTGATAATGATTAGGTAAATGCAGGCTTAGATAAGTAAACAGAAACACAAGATTTTATAGTTAGCACTAATTACTTTAAAAATTAGGAATCAACATGCATGCCAAATTCAATAGTATTCATATCAGACACTCAGCTTGCCATTGACTTCCCATTGCTGCTTTCTCACTTGTTTGATATGTTACCTCATTTGCTAGAGAAACAATTTTTTTTTTTTTTTTTTTTTTTTTTACTTTCTGTGACTAAAGCAGGAAAATGTAGAGGATAGCCAGTGTAACAACCTTTCCTAAAGAATTTTACATAAGCTAGTAATAAAAAATAAGGGGGCGGTGTGGAAATTGTAGGAATGCTGCTATCCTGAGTGGCACACAAAGGTGAAGCTCTTGAGATCCCTGAATATAGTGTGATGTTTCTCAAACACCTGTGAGCTTGATTTCTTGGCTCAGAGAACACTAGTTTCTTCCTCAGCTACCTCATTCCCCTTGGATTCTTATTATGAACTCTGTCAATTCTCATCCCACATTTAACCAGCATTGCATGTTAATAGATATCATTTACACCTCAAATGACTATTCCATTTTCAATTTAATACATGTTCCTTTCAAATTATATTTTGAATTATGCAAAAACTGTTGTGTCTGCTTCTTAGCTACTTGGTGTGCAATGTATTTAGTGTAATTATCAGGAAGCTATGTCAGTAATCATTTTGGTGTTCATTATTTATACAACAGATCTATCCAATGCCCATTAATAATGCTTGATAATAATTTCTGGTTTATTTTAGATTCTTAGACTTTATTTTTTTTATGTTGTAATTATTTTCTAGATGTGGAATATACTTGGCAAATTAGTATTTGTATGATATTAACACAATTCTTCTAATTTTAATAAAGGGAAAATACAGATACAAATGTCAAAATTTAAATTAAAACATACAACCTGTTGTCTTAGTAAACTCTCCAACAAGGCTAAGATCTCACACAATATACCTGTGTAGTTGACAGGCCCGTAATGGATATTAAAGTAGCCAAATCAAAATTTTATGCTCTCCCAATTAAAGCAAAGCAGTAAAATTATATTTCTAGATCTGAACTTACTGTAGTCACCTGTATTAAACACAATAATCTTAATACACAAGTATGTGCTGGTTCAGGCGGAA
>NW_008621129.1:466-55448 GCF_000691845.1 Merops nubicus | reverse complement strand
TTATTATTATTACTATTATTATTATTTTTGTCCTATGTGCTATAATCTACAGAATGGTCACCAGGGTCACTTATGAAGCACTGCAAAGAGATCTGTTTTTCCATGCATGGAGCATGCAGCAGGAAAGATGGCAGTACAAAATGGACTGTGTTGTGGTGTTAGAAAATACAAATAAATACAAAAGGAGTTGACGTGGAGGACTTGTGACCAAGAAACCAAACTGGATATTTAAAAGCTCCTTACTACTCTGACTTTGAAACCAAAGCTGATTTATCTGCACAGGTTGCTTAACATTAAAAAAAATAAAAATCATTTAAAAAAAAAAAACTGACAAAAAACTGTACTTAATCTAGAGCAATATCTGTATGGTCAGTAAAGCTGCACTTTGTGTATTTCTTAACAGCTTCAGATCTGTCACTTTTAATTTGTACCATAAAAAATAAAGAATTGTTTGACATGAAAAATAAGCTCCTTTCATGTGTTTGTCTTAAAACTCATGCATTATTCACGTGATCAGAGCTGGTGTAATTTCACAGCAGTTCAATACAAAAGCGGTTAAACGCTGGAAAGGAAGGGAGAACGAGAATCCCTTTGCACTGTGGAGCAGCCCTTCTTCTGCAGAGCCAAAGGCTCTTTCTCTACCCAGAGTGGGCATGTACACTGGTGATGTCTTATTCTCTCTACAGGTATGCAGAGCCCGGGATCTGCCTCAGGAATCCCTGGGATCCCTCAGGTGAGTGGGTGTTGTTCCCCAGGCCGGGCGGAGCCCAGCGCAGACGGACGGCAGGCCAGGAAGGGTGAATCTCCCAGTGCCTCCACAGCCCCCCTGCCACAGTGCTGGTGAGTGATGGGAGGGGAGTGTGGCAGCCAGACTGGGTCAGCCCCCCTAATGATTTCTCTTGCATTTTTGCAGAGCTCGTGAGGCTCATTCCTCACTTCTTTCCGTGACTATGCTATTAGGTAGCAGAAATGCCCATTTTTCAGGCCACTTGCATTGAGTGATATTGAGCTCTGTCTGAATATGTGATTCTGAAAAATCAACACGTTTTGAGAAATTAATTAGTTGTATTATAAAGTTGTTTTGGAAAAGACAGCCTAGGAAAAAAAAAAAAGCTCTGACAATATTAGAACGTTGTGTTTGAGACTTAGGAACAAAACTGTTGCAAAGCTTTCTTCCTTTAATTTTGTTAAAGACTGGTTTATATTTTCAATACCACATATTACATAATCAAAAATGAAAACAAAATACTTATTTGCATTGGAAATATAGGGAGAATCTGGCAAATTTATTGATCCTGATTTCTTCCAGTTTGGAATTTCCCTTTTCCATGTGTTTTCTACTGCATTTAATGGGATACATAGGAAAAAGGAAAAAAGTAACTTTCTTGTAGACATGATGATCCAGACATCACAAGCAGGGCAGAAGTGATAGAGGTATAGCCTTTTGCTAGACCTGCTAGTGTATGTAGAAAGAGTAGATAAGCTTTTAAGTGCCCAAATCCTCCTCTTGTCTGGAACAAAACCAGCTGAATCCAAAGGCACACAGAAGCTGAGAACAAAGAGAAAGAAGATGCTGGGGTGCCATGATGAGTTGAGGTCTTATCTCAGTACTACCCACACTGCCATTTCCTTGTGTCATGGGCTAAACCACCACTTGCCTGCTTCGTTTCAGTAGTGACTACAGGTTTCCACACAGCACCAGCACACAGGGAGTGACAGGACCATTAGTCCCAAGAGGCCTTGGGACCAAGTAGTCTTCACAACTGCCCCCTGAAGCATACCTCTGGTGGTATTTATTCACACCTGCTCTGCAGCATACCTCTTATGGTGTGGATAAGGACAGCCTAACATACCACAGACCTATAAGGGTTTCAGAATTATACCAGCTCCTCTAGGCATCATGCCTCCACACTGTGGTCTAGCTGCCATACTTCAAATCCATAAAATTCACCTATTTACATGATTCAAGAACGTGGAGAATGAGAACAGCCCTTTGTGCATTCCTATCAGCTGCTGAAATCTGGATGTGTATCTCTTCATTCCATAGTGATAAAGCAACAAGCAAACATTGGTCAGAGGCTTTTCCCCGTGGCCTGTTTAAAAATGCAGAACTTTACCATTGAATCATCCTGCAGGTGTTTTAGCTGCCTCATAGGCACATGAACCTACCCAGCCATTGCTTAAATAACCTGGATCTGTTTTGTCACAAGAAACGGTGCCTTTGCAAATTGGATCAATTATGTTCCCATTGATCACTGGAAGCTCAAAACAGATACTACCTTCAAGCCACTGAAAGCTGACTGTAAGACTGTGCACCCCTTACTGACTGCTTAAAAATCATATTTCTAGAGCTTGGCTAGGACAGTAGTTCAAAGATCTGTAGGTGCAACATAAAGGACAGAGAGCTTTAGAAGCACAATTCTTTCCATGGCCTCTCTTTTGTACTTCTTGCAAAAAAGAACACATTTGCAATATTCTTGATATTCTGCCCTTCCCTTAAGACAGATGTGATGGGAGGAAAGTGGGTACTGAGATCAGAGAATGACACAGAAGTGGCAGAAGACATGTTTTTATATGGCCTGTTCCCCTGTGCAGCTGCTTTATGACCAGTCACAGTCTAAGTCTGTATCTGGGAGGAAAACTTGTGAGTATTAGCAGGGCTCTGGTAAGCAAAGATTCTCTTCTACTGACTTAAGCTTCAATTAAACAAGCACTCAGGAAGCAAAACAGACTTATCAAAAGGGAAAGTTCTCTTGGGGTTTGTTTTTTAATCTGAGAATCAGATTTAATATGAGTCACTCCCATATGAGATCGTGATGTTGTTGAAAATAATTGAGAATTAAGGAGTTGGAGGGGGTTTTTTCCATCTTTCTCTCTCTCTGCTTTACAGACCTAGAGGGTTTTTTTTTTTTCCCTCGCTCACAGTCCTTTATGGTTGCATTTTACCACATTATGGACAACAGTGCTCAAGGCTGGGCAGAGAGTCACCAGATAGCTCACCAGCAGTAATCTTAGTTTTTAATTCAGACCCAAATTGCCCTGATTTCTTCTGAAATGCCAGCAGGAGCCTTGTCTAATCCACTAAAGCTGCTGCAGGGAGGGCATGTAGCAGCTCTTGTAATAATGAGCCTTTTGTTTTATTATGCTCATCAGGACGTGGAACTTCTTGTATCATTGTGTGGTCACTGGCCTCATGTCAGAACACTTCTCAGCCCAAGCGCTGTACAGGTCATCAGAAGCAGACACAGTGTGGGCAGTCTTTCTTCAGGCCACAAACACACACACAAGCTCAAGGGGCAGCAAAAAATGGCTTGGGCAGTTCTCCTGAGTGGGCTAGTCCTCAAAGAACATGAGATTTTGTTTTTGTGGAGCAGCAGCTTAAAATTGTGGCACAGCCCCCAACAGCACAGCGTTGACAAGCTTGTCAGCTCTAGACTTGCTTCCTTCTTTTTGGACACCACAGCTGTTGGTGTTCAGCTGACGAGTTCCTGGCTTTCAATTGACAAAAGTCCATGCCCCATCCAGTCTACCATCATTACCATCAACAGGAAGACCTCTCCCTTGCATGTTCTCTCTTTGGTGCTCCCCAAATAGTCCCTCACATGATGCTGAAGAACTTTTTTTTTTCTGCTAGTTTTTAATGCTATGAATTTTAAACATCTCATGTTCTCATGAACTGTTGATACCTTTTCTCTACAATGTATAAACTTGTCTTTTAACTATCACCTGAAATGAAAAGAAGACAAAGCCATGAAGATCCTTTAATACCTTTCTGCAGAGAAGGTACTCTGGTGGGATTTACTATCTTGCCTCTGTCCTTTTGACATTTTCAGTTCAATTATGTGTTCTTAGACAGAGGAGCATGAAACTGTCCCCAGAATTACCCCTCAATTCATCCAGTTTAAGCCAGTTGAGGAGAATTGGTTATTTCTTGAATAGCAACAGCTATTTGCAGTTACTAGTTGTGGAAACTAAAGGGACTGATCTTGCATGTGCATGATGGAGATAACTTTATTTGCCCAACTAGTGATATTGATGTTCTGATGCTACTTTCACAGGTATATTTAAAGACACGTGTAAGTCTTCACAGGATTGGACCTACCCTAGGCATTTGTGAATCGATACTCGTATTTATCACTTTTTCTAGCTCATCCATCAGTAAATCTTGATATGTCCTTTATTATTTTTGAAACACAAACAACTCAGAGGGGACTGTATCTCAACAAGAAAGGTATGTGTTTATTCCTCCTAAAGTCAATACAGTGTTGTTTCTGGCTTGGCAGACAGCTGCCAGAAACACTTGCTGCTGAAGATAATTTGGAGAGGGAACAGGATAAATGCAAGAGCATGAGCAATTAAATATTTTTAAAATACTCTCTGTTGTTCCACTGCATTTAAGATCCTTTCTTCTGAAGGTTCCCTAACAAATTCACATACTACCCACTAATAAGGAGAAGTTAAAGCAGCACCCCTGTGAGCCTGCAGTGTACCTCATCCCAGGCATGTGCACCAGCAACCTGACTCTAAGACTTACCAACTAGTCTGGGGATCAAAACTCCCCAGGTGGTCTATACATCCAGAGTGAGGAACACAAAGAGCAGGGATCAAAAATCCACACTGGCGTGTGCGCTTCACAGGTCACGACATCTTCAGAGAAATTACTCAACAGGTAACATGTGATGAAGACCACATCTGAGAAAGGAAAAGACAAAGCTCACAGTCATCTGTTAAAATAAAAAAAAGCAAGAAAGAAGGGAAAAAAGCACAACTGACAGAATATGTCTCTCCCCAAGATGTGTTAGAACAGCCGCACAGGGTAATAAAAGCCTATCAGTCGCCGGGTATCAGCTGAGCACACACTCACTGTACATCAAGCTTGTGAGGAGTCTGTATTATTTATAACCTGCTTTCTTCTGCTGTGGTTAAAGGTGGGATATCAAAAGCAGGTCCTGTGGCCCCAGACATCAGCTGAAGATGGGAACATGACAAGTTGCATTTATGTCTGGAAGTGGCCTGCATTTTGTGCTCAAATTGAAACCTGACCGCTCGGAACAAGTTAACATTTTTTAAAAGATAAATGTTAAGCCCAAGACTATTTTACTGGAGTAATAGAATAATTTTCCTAAAGCTAATTTAAATCCTCTTTGAGATGTAATCATTCATGGGTCTTTGGAGGGCAGGAAAGTGATGTCCATATGGAACAAACCACATGGCATAGTTACTCATTTTTTGATTGTGCACAGCTTGATTTTATTTCTATTTTAATGAGATGTAATTCTGCAACATGTAAATGTGAACGTGCCTACATGCAAAACCAGCACCTCCAGCCTAGTCCACTCATGTCTCAGGTAAGCAACCAGATCTCACATATTTAGACATTTACACAGCCACATTAGCTTGGAAACATAAAGAAACAACCAATTGCATGCTTGCTTTCTTTATCTACTTAGATTTCATCCAATTCTAACTACAATGCTTTAAAATTTTGGCCAGTTTCAAACTAACCTGGCAGAAGGGAAGAAACCTCACAGGTAACTGCAGGTTTAATGAAAATAACTTAGAGAAGAAAGCGGAAGACTCGAGTCCCAGGTGAGAGAAGGGCTGCAGTAAGCTCAACCCTTATTCAACACCAGAAAAACAATGAGAAAGAAAGTCCTTGTGAAATCCCCAGCTGTAGGAAAAATACCACACTGAGCTGACAAGCCACCAGGAGATGCAAATCCTAGGAAACCATATTCCACTAGTCCTGATGCTCACATTTCTTTGTATTTTTACAAGCCCAGCCACCAATGCCTCAGAAGAGGCATCCCAGCACGGACTGGTGGGCTGTCTGGTCCCACACCCTTCCTTTCACAAAGCCCACTGCTAACTTCTTCAGAGAAGTACATCTTGCAGGGATGCATTTAAGTTACAATAAATGGGTGCGACTGTCTTCCCAGGACAACAGGTAGGTGGTGGCTTCCTTTGAAAGTGTTCCTTGCTGTGGAGGTCTTTACAGGAAAGCAGTCTGTCACTTCAATTTCCAATACAGCCGTGTTATTGTAATCTGGGATGAAAAAAACCTTTAGCTGAAAAAAGCATTCCATTCCTATTGCACTGGAAAGGTGTTTAAAAGGAAGGGGAGAGATAAATAGCCTCCCAGTAGAAACTGTTTATGAGGTATTGTATTAGAAAGTCTGGGTTTTCTAGCTCAGGGTTTAAATCAGAAAAATAGACTACTTGCAAACACAGGAGAGAAATAAACACAACTTTTCTTCTATTAATTTAACAAAATCTGCAGCAGGTGTGAAGCTGGTTTTGTTCACTACTGTCAGCAAGATTTTGCACACTGGAAGCAGCCTATTTAAACAGGGGGGAGGTGTTCAAATGTACAAGATTATAGGTTTACCTTAAGTAGCTTTGTTGCTTAGCTGCTTGAGTGTTGGTTCCAGAACTGCACAGGATTTGGACATTTCTTTTCAATGCTTTCCTCTTCTTCTAATGCTTATCTGCTTTCAGAGAAGCTCTGAAGCTCACTGCCTTCAGCACCTGTGCAGTAAAATGGGTTAGAGGAGGCCAGCAAAGTCTGGTTCAGTTTATCAGAATAAAGGTTGATTGTGCTTGGCAGTGAGGTTTATTGCTCTCTCCTGAACCCACCCATCCACAGAGGAAAGCACGTCCTACCACGGGGCACTCTGTAAGCCAAAGGTACTGCAAGGCCAAACGAAGCCCGCACCAGCCTTAGAGGCAGCTCTCTGCACTGGGGGGTGTCTTCAAGAGCTGCCTGGTCATAAGCCCTGTGGCTGGAGGAGGACCCCCAGCCAGGCAGGCCCCCGGGGCACGTGGTGCCCAGCTCTCGAGCACAAGGAGGCTGCAGAACACCAGTGTGGGAGGCAGGAGTGAGGCTGCAAACCCCTCGCTCAGCCACAGACACCGGGGAGCTGGAAAGCTGCAGAGCTGACCTTCCCGTCTCCAAAATGGAAAATCGGATGAAATAGCAGGTTCAGGTAAGGTAGACAGCTAACTGGGTTAAAATATAGTCCTGGAGACCTTTGTTGTCATGAGCCAGTAAGGTAATTTTGAAGTATATTTCAGATAATCAACACGCATGGTTTTCTCCTTCTCTTGGTCAGCCCTAGTGACATTCCTTCAGGCTTTTCAGTGTCTCAGCTTTCCTTTGCCTTTGACACTTACACCACAGCCTGAACCGAGTCAAAGACTATTGGCAGATGCAATTTACAATCTTCCCCAACACCCTGATATCTGGATCAACTAGGCAATAAGTTTCAGAAGATGATGATCCATAATTTTCTCTTGGCATAGGCCAATGTGCTCTGCAAACACCTGCAACGGGAGAATTGGCTGCTATGCCCCTTTCTCATCCTTACCCCCAGCTGCCAAAGATGACTGACTTTCCATGTCTTCCAGCAAATACTCTCTTTTTCTCATTCACTAACTCATTTCAGTTGGGACAACCTCAACAAACACTTAGTATGCAATTTTTTAAAGCTATCATGCTTTTCTAGGACTGAAACAGGTTGAAGAGCAATCACACAAGCCACTCCAATGGCAAAGGTGCAAAAAGAAAGGCATGAGGAAAAGGCTGAGCAGAGAAATGTCACCCATGGAAACAGCTGGATCCAAAACCTCACCCTTTCCAACCCCCACAAAAAGCAGATAACTCTTCCCTGCCTCAGAGATTCAGTAGGTTCTTCAGGAAGATTCACACCAACTACGATTGTGCTTTGAATTTTCTGCTCTCTTACATAGCCTCAGTAATTTTTTTGTTTTTTTTTTATTTGGCAACATGCAGAATATGTCATATGTGTTCTGAAGAAGAACTATTTGTTTGAAGGACTGACTTGTCAGAAATACTGTATTTTTGTTAATGAACATCAGAGACTTTCCTCTCAACAAGGAATTCTGTGAGGAAAAAAGAACTGAAATATGTTCTTGTTATTCATATCAATATTGAAGCAGTTTGCTCTTTTTATTTACTGATTTTTTTTACCATTATGACATGACCAAGTAACTTCTTTGCCTCTCGATCTCATAAATTCTATTTTAAGCTTCCATTCTGGTGAAGAAGAAAAATTAAAACTCATTATTTTTATTCCATAAGGTAAGGTGGCCCTAGACATGAGCATGTCTGAGTAGAAATCCAGCTGTTGACCACCCAGTACACTCCCTGCTGCCATGCTGGGAGGAGGTTTATTGCATGTGTGAAGTATCAGGCTGACAGAAAAATCAAGACCTGTCTTTCTTGTTGGTGCAGAATAGCACATACAACAACAGAAAAAAAAAAATAAATAAAATCAAGCTCTATACCCTCACATAGACCTTGTCCTTCCACCTGAGACTCCTGACATGGTGCAAGCTACCACCAATGTAACAACAGCTTTCTGTCACAGATACTGCTCTGCTTGAGCCCTGATTTGTCATCAGCAATTCACCTCACATAGGACACCAACCGGTGTCCCTCATGTGAAAGCAACTTGTAAACTAATAAATAAGAGGAAGAGATATTTAATAATTGATAATGAAATGGAGTAAAACCAGTGACCTTGGCAGGAAACATTCTGCTTCTTATTAGCAATTGGCAGAGCCAGTCATCCATCCGCCTTAAATCCATTTCCTGAGCGTGTTGCATCTCTTGAATTTATACTGCTCTGGCTTCAAACCGTGAACATCACATTTCTGCTGCTCACTGTCTTGCAGTCTAAATCCAGCAGACTTTGCTCCTCCTACCACCAACAGCTTGCCTATTTTTCCTACACACAAATATACATGCCTCTCTCAATTTTCCACAGAAGGCGAGCTGTAGAAATATTTGTGGGTTGGATAATTTTATTGATCTCGGTAGCCTCGGGTTGCATAGTGCCTGAGCACAACTGGAGTTTATGGACTGCTGGCATGAGGTATATATTTTAGGGCTCTCCTTAGAAGCTAGAGGAAAAATGAGGGCCGTATTATTCCTTCTACAGGTTTTATGGTGGAAAAAAAAAGCGCATTGTAGACAATGATTACTCAGTACGTTGTGCAAAAATCATTGCCAGGGACCAAGAAAATCACCTCCTATGCAGTGTTGCTGGCAGTACAACAAACATTCTACACCAGGATTTTTATAAGTCGTATTAATCTTTCCTGCCAGAGTTGGCCACTGTTAATGCACTGTCGTGGTAAGGCTGTATGTTTAAGCCATTCAGAAGTCCTCCCATTTTAAACAGACTATTTTTCAAGTATCTTTCAACCACACCACTTGTATCTACATTGCCTTTCTTCATCTTTTAGAGGCTTAACAGGGACATACAGCCTTTTGGAAAAGATGCAAGACAAACCACATTTACCATGTATGTATATGTGAATGTGTAGTCACACGAATACAAATGAGCACACACATGTTTATGTGAAGATATGAAGTTGTGTGATTTTATATATACACAAACACACACACCAGAGATGCGGATATAGATAAACAAAACTTCATTTCTGGCAGTTGTAGCCACATTTGAATCCATTGCTGGAAGAAGAGTTGACCCACTTAGTCTTTTTGTAAAGAAAATCCTTGTTATTTTTGGCTTTGGTTGCATTATAGAGCACTCATCCCTAAATTAGAAATGGGGAGTTTCCAGGCTTCAGAAAAAGGCAGAATTCACCAGAATTCACAACAAGAGCAGCCTGTTCCCCAAAATAAATCTTCCTAACAATTTTTCTTAATGTGTTTGTGTATTTTAAGGGCTCAGCAGTGGCAGCAGGGGAACAGGTCAAATATTTCTGATGATTTCATTCCTAACACCACACAGCTAATTATTTTGAAAGGTGGTTTTTTTTTCTTTTCATCTTTTCATTCCGCACAAATATGGATTGATTTTTTTTTCTTCTGCCATTGCCTGCAGCAAAGTGAAATACACATAAAATAACCATATAAAAGTCTAGTAACTTTCTTCAAAGTTTTTTTTCTTAGAATCCTCCTGGAAGAAAATTCACAGAGGTTTGTTGTTGGGGGTGTGGGAGATATAGGATATTTATACACCTGCCTAGATTCTAAACAGTTTTAAAATAATAAAACTTCTTATGAGCAGCTACAAGGAAGGGAGTGAGCAGGAGAGAATTTGGATTCTGTGAGATAAGCAGTGGCAATGGTACTAAGCAATGAATCAGACTTGAATGAAAACTGGAAAAGAATGTATTTCTGTGTTGAAACTCATTAGTGAATTTTGATTAGTGACCTTTTGGTGTTTGCTTTCTGAAGACATCTGGGGGTTTGAGCTGCAGTGCCATCTTTATTATCCAACTCAGATAACCACTTACATTAAGTTTCAAGAGACAGATAACTCTCTTCACTGGCTATTTTGAGGGATGTTACATAAAGCACAAATAAGATAATTAGCAGAAGCATCTCTCTAGGGTGTAAAAGAAGCCAGCTACATACTCAGACTTCATATTCAGGAGAGATCTGGCTTCCCTCGAGACGTGGTGGAAGAGTCCAGTTCAGTGGTGAACAGCAAGTTATGTTGTAAAATGGATGAAAATCAAACAGAAATTATCTTGTCAAGACAGTCTGTCACAACTGGAAATTACTTGAAGAAATCTGCACTGGTATTGAATGACACAGGCTGTTGGTCATTTTCAACTACCAAGACAATCTAAAGTACTCCAGATACTTACATGAAAGTACATAAATTACTTCATTTAGCTCTAGGAACACTGATATTTTCCACCTCAACAACCACTGGGTAGGTTGTAAAGATGTATCGCCAGTGTCCAAAGCATTAAAACTCTCTGTGTTTTGGAAGGGCACCCCTGGAGAAGACCCCTATGGACTCTGCTCCCCCTTTGCTTCCCAAAGTGCAGATTGCCTTCTTATTTTTGAAAGCTTTTATGGTAGCTTCCTTGCCACTTCTCTGCACAGGCAAGTACAGGGTACACTGCTGCAGCCCTTGCAGGGCAACACCCGCCCCGGGCACGGGTGACCGCAGCTCCCTCGGACCGTCTCGAGGCATTCACCTTTCCCCCCCTCTCTCCCAGGGGCAGAAGTCAGCACAACCTTGGGCCAGACCTCTCCTCCTGGCACCACGAACACGGCGTTCAGAGGAACACAGAGTGAGCTGGAACAGGTCTTCAGGGGCTGAACGTCTGACAAACTAAAGCATGCATCTCCTGATTGTCTTTGTCAGCTCTTAGTAGACAATGTTTTAACATTTACAGGTAACTGAACGCTGCCATTTCTAATACATTTACAGTAAGAATCTCACTCATCATTAATTCTACAGACTTCTGCAGATGTTAAAATGGTGTTGACATTTAAAGCACGCCAGTTCTAATACTTGCAACCAACAGAGATGTCTGCATATTTGAAAATAAAGTTCCACACTGCTGACAATTATTCTCGTTTCTAACACTGAGCATTTGTCTTGGTAGGTAACGTACCTGTCTGTGTTAGCAAACGCATGGAAAGCTGAAGAGGCAATTTCAAAGGCACTGCCTTGCAGTTTCTGAGTAGCAAAAGGGGGAATTTTGAAAAACAGTAGCTGTCTCAGAAAGCAGAGGTGGTCCAAGGATGGACCAACCTGGAGGAGACCTATAGGGCATCCAAGATGGCAGGTGGACTCCAGGAGTCGCTGGCCCTTTTGTCTCTGAGGAGCAAAAATTCTGGCAGCATTTTCAGGCTTTGTCAGTTTGATTCAGAGTTTATTTTCTGAAGGATGTGAACTTGTGCAAAGACTGGTAGCATCAGGACACTAAGGGCACTAATAGACCTCACTGTTCCTGCCCACCCCCATGCCCTGGGGCTCTTCCCTTCCCTGCCTATGGCCCAGGACCCCGTTTCAGCCCATCCAAGGCCATCGGTTCCTGCTACAGGAGTGCTGATCTCCAGCCCCCCACTGCCCTGCCCTGGCACTTCACCCTACAAAGCCAGCCCAACCTGCTGGCTAATGTCCTGGGGTGGTCTCAAATCAGCCTCATCACCACGAGCCTGCATGAGAACCTGGGCTGAACCCAGCTTCCCACCTTCCCTAAGCCTGCCTGCTCACCTCTCTCAGGGATAGTGGGACCAGTTCCTGGTTGGCATGACCTACGAGCTGGATCCAGCCCCCTTCCAGTCCCTCAAGGTGCTGCTGCTCTGACTGCCCCTGACAGCTGTTATGCAATATGAGCTTCTCTTTGGGAGAAAGGCTCCCTTGGAGAAGACCACTCTGCAAGTTTCTCTGGATCACCTTGGAAACTGGAGCCATCTGAGCACTCAGAGGTGCTTGTTCTACAGTTAGACCAAAAAACCTTTGCTTCCTCAGGCTTCCTGACTGTCTATGTCAGAAATATATGTGTTGTGAGTTCCAGAGACAGGACAGAGCAAGAAGGCTTAATGAGGCACTGCACAGTGGCAGAACAGGAACCTTGGAGTGCATATTCCCAGTCTGCTACACACACCAAGTCAAACTCATTAGCACAGCCCTCTGCTGCTGAGGTCATGGGCAGACCCACAGCAGAAACAGCTGCAGCAGCTTAAGATCTGGATTGCCCAAGAGCCAACTGATATCACCTTTCTGCTGCTTTCTCTTGTGTGCTGCAGCCCCTCTCCCCTCTCAAAAAAAAAAGAAAAAAAAAAAAAAAAAGGTATTTCAGCAGTCTAGTTTCAAACGCCCATGACTGTGGGATTAAGCGTATGGTGAGGCTGAGCACCTTGGAAGCTTGCAGGTTCCAAAAGGAGCTTGCTCCTGTTCCCAGTGCTTCACCCTGGCTTAATGGCCCTTCACTCTCTCTTCTACCAGCTCTGATGATCATCAAACTGCAAGGTAAACTTACCCAGCTCATCAATCTGGGAGAAAACACAGTGGGTCACGGGCTACCTGAGTTAGTTTTACATTGAATTCGTAAACTGAATTTAGCTTACCATGCTATCAGAGAAGCATCACAGCCAAGACAAAGGACAAGGGGAATTGGGCTACTCTCTTTTTGTAGTAGAAAACTGCTAGATAAGCTTTTGAATGTTGTCTAACTACACAAGAAGGTGCCAAAACTACCACTGGTGTGACTGAGGTGTAAGTTCATATAGATTTGTAAGAGCTTCCAGCATAGGAAGAGGAAAATAAGCATCTTGGAGCAATCAGCTATTAAAATGCCCACGTTAGCTTCACCAGTTTTGATGTGCTCTGATCATCCTAGGATGAAGCTAGTGTATTTTGTTCTACCTTGGCTAACAAGTAAGTGCTAGCACCAGGTCAGCAGTGCTGGTGCCATTGGCTGACTGGGCACCTGCGTTCCTGAGCCCCCAGCTGTGGGGTACTGAGTCAGCACCAGCCTTGCTCTTGCTCTGGGCACAGGAGTCCTCAAAACAAGGGGGTGGGAATAGACTGGGTAAATAAAGCCAGGAAATGGGAAGTAGTAAGAAAATAGCTATGAGCAGGGGGAGGGAAGGGACAGCAAATTTTACACCTATTTCACAGCCTTTTTTTGAAACACTTGGTTTTGTTTACGCTAGGAGGACTTAACTTACAAGTTAGTCATGATAATTAGCAACTAGACTTACTAATAAGATGCCTTGAATTACTAGCATCTGTATGAGTTAAGATAAATTGTAAAGTAATAGTAGACACACCTTTACCTGACTGTGACCACTTCACCTTGCCACACATATTTGCTTTGTGGTTGTCAAGTCATCGGTTGTTCCTTTGAGACTATTTCTTTCTAGGGGTGTTCCCCTCTCACACTTAGTCAGCAATGCCAGCACACCACAGTGCAATTCAGATGGCCTCTTAGTGGCAAGCAGCTAGTCTTGACCTAAGCTGATTAAACAGATACTCTTCTAATTAAATATTCACCTTTGGTGTGATACAAAGCCAGAAGAAAAAAAAAACCTGAAAGGATTTGTACAAAAAAGCATACACTGTCTTTTTTGATCTTTGCCCTGACTGTGTGGTGTATGGGATATGGCCCATGGTATATCTTACGCTATGTGCATCCTTATGTAGGGGTAATTGATAATAAAATAATAATATATTTTATCAAAGGGAACTTCTGAAGTCAAAATGCAGAGCTCTAGCTGTGGCTTCTGTCTGAAAGCAGAAAACGTTTGCTCCTTCACTATTC
Organism: Merops nubicus; assembly: GCF_000691845.1. Taxonomy (NCBI): domain Eukaryota; kingdom Metazoa; phylum Chordata; class Aves; order Coraciiformes; family Meropidae; genus Merops; species Merops nubicus. The sequence continues at coordinate 41,381 of NW_008621129.1, read as the reverse complement.
CCTTCAAAAGGAGCTGAGTAGGACTCAACATGATTTTAAAATGAGTTGAAAGTAGGGGTCCTAAATATCACTTAATTTTTTAACAAACTCTTGTTCCTCTTGTCATAAAGATTGGTGCCATTTAAACATTCTAGGTGCTGTAGGCAACACCTTGAATAAACATGTGCCTGCTTAAGTAACAAAAAATTTTACTACTGATGCTGAGGTGTCAAAATTTTGTCCAAAATTTTTATACTCTGCACGGATGCATTTTGTACTTTTAGGTTTGAAAAATGTGTAAGAAATCCTCACGCAATACATCCTCCTGCCCACACCACAAAATGCAGCAGCAGGAGGCTAAGGAATTCACAGAGCTAGTGATTTTGTTGGGAAAGAAATGTATTTTTCTTGTTAAGCTAGGCTTTAAAGAGTGAGGGAAAATTTTGTTATGACTTTCTAAGCTATTGATGGTGTGGAGGACAAAGAATTATTATCAGTGTACCCCTGAGAATCAGGAAACCTATATCAGCTCTGCCTGGAGTTGCAGCTTTCCTTCTCTTTCAGGAACATACAGTCTTGTACAGTAGCCTTCAGAAACTGGCAAAGCTCCTGAGTATATGTGAAGGAGATTTCATCCACATGGAAGCATCCCTCACCATTAAGGCTGTAGTACAGCCCTGGTGTGGAAGTTATATTTGGGCTTGTGCACAACACGTTACTCTGTGGAGATTCCAGGCATTATTGCCACCTTGTCATGCAGGGAAAGACAATAACTTGTGTATGCTGGTACCACGTGGCTGGAGACCTGACACGAGCCTCTAGGCAAATGGTAATACAAATAAATTACAGTGGACAGGAGGCTTCTGAAAAAGAAGGCTCACCCTGTAAAGGACAAGAAGCCTGTAGAAATCAGAAAGTCAAGTCTTGTACATATATTTAAAATACTATTAGTATTTTGATGTTTGGGGATGTGACTATTTTTTGCATTTATTTGTCCCCTTTCCATTAGCTTTTTAATCAAAACGAAATCTAATCAGAGTCAGTTACTAGAGCTCTGCTGACAGATGGTAACTTGTTAAGCCATGGTTGTGTGATTGTCTTCATCATTTGCCCATGCTCTGTGCCAGAGCCAGTAGCCCTCATCTGGACTCAAAAGCTTTATTAATGTAACTCACTTCAGCTCAGAAATCACTCCAGCCACTTCTTTACCCTTACGGTGAGACATTATCTTATTTCAGCTTAAGTTAATAACTGACCAACTAAATATAAGACACTCCTTAAGCCATTTAAGTTTTGTCTTGAAGGCTGGAAGATAAATGAGTTTAGAAGTAGTTTTGTTACACTGACACTAAGTAAATCACTACACTTTTCTGTGTATATAAAGTTTAAGTACACTTGAAGAAATGTCAAGTTACAGTGGTTCAAAATCATATTGTCCTTCAATCAAGCCACAGGCACAGGCTGAGTGCACGGTCCTGTAAAGCACAGCACAACACCTGAAATCTCTCTCTGCTAGTTAACCTACAGATTAACCTGTTTCATTAAAACGCAAGCCTCCGTGTTACCTTAAAGTCAGACTGACCTAAGACATGGTCTGTGGTCAGCTGGCACATCTCAGCTGATGGGGAGAATCAGTTAAACCGCTCACTATTCCAAAGTGGCTTCACATGCTAAGTGCATTAACCATTTCCATATTTTAATCACTTGGAGGTTGAAAGGCATTTCAATTTGGAAATTTCCCATAGCTCTTATAAGCTTGATTCTTTTGCAGTCTGCCTAAAAGCAGTGGAATTCACCTTTTGGAACAGATGCACAAATGGATATGTCTTTGATGTGTTTAGAGCTACAAAAGTTTGATGTTTTCAATTAAAACAAGTGCTATTTACTTCTATACTTACGGGTAATAGAACACTTTTGACTTTTACAAAGTGCATGTTATTAAAGCACTTTGCTAATGTACAAAGGCACTTTCATAAAACAAGGAAGAAAAGAAGCAGTCCTCTTTCAAACTGTCTCTGGAAAATGAGATGAAAGTGAAAAAAAAAACTTGTGAGAAAAGAGTTCTTTAACAATAAGAGAGCTGTCTTCAGCTGTTCCCATGTATGATTTCAGTCATCATCTTTATGCCTAGAAGCACTTTTATAAACATTTGTAACAATTTAAACATATTCTATCACTCAAAACTTTTCACACAAGGGCTCTTCACCCTAACCTTTTTGATGAGGCCAGAAAACACTTATCTTGCAGTTTCCAAGGTATTCCTAAAATAGTACAATGGAAAATAATATGGCATTGTTAGTGTTCTGGAGTAACTATTCCTGATTTATTACTTAATATCATTATTGAAACTGTATGTGCACCTCTTACTTCTGTGTATCTCAGTTTATTTATTTTCAGCAAATATTTCCCGTATTATGTTCTGGAATTGCAGTTTTCAGGAATTTAGGTCCTTATTCAGCCAAGCACAGGAGGAATTTAAGGCTTCTCTGAAGCTATTTCCCTCTACTACATTTCTTCTTGTCCTCTCTTGAATTTAGCACTGACAATGACAGAATTCCATCACTCAGAAATCTGCACAGATCTAGAATTCATACCTACCTGGTATGAAATACCTAAAACCATAACTATTATGTTAAGTTTGTGGTGGCCCAACTGAAGGGAGGACTGGTGTGTTTTTCTCCAAACCTATTCCTGTTTGTTAGGCCAAGAAAGGCCTTTGTGTTCCTTCTATTCCAAGTAAAGCTGAAAAGCTGTTTTATAGAGGGGAAAAAAATTATTCCCAACAAAATACCTCTCAAATTGTGAGCGTCTCTAAAATGGCAGAGGCGAAGTGTATTATTCTTCAGGTCATGTAGCAATGTTTCCAGTAATGTGGTGTTCCTAATGGAGAAATCATCAGCAGTGATGTTGTTATTTTTCTGCAAAGACCTTTGTGCAAGATGCTTAAAACCTCTTCCATTTTGGTTTCAGAATAAGGCGAAGGGATGGGCATCTTACCCATTGTCTCTTAAATACACGTATTGCTTCTCATCCCTAAGGATGGAGTTTTAACCTGGGGATAATGATTACACTGCTCATTTTGCTTCTGCAGTGGTACCTTCAAAACCAAAAAGGCCCCGTCTTGCTTTTCTGTTAAAAACCAGATTCTTATGGATCCTATCAATCTTCCTGTCTCTAAATGATTTCTAGTTTTAAATTCTGTTGTGTTTTGCTTCATAACAATAGGGTCTTCATCTCTTCCCATTGGTGTAAGTAGCCAAATAACTAGAACAAAGAACAAGAACAGATGTTTAGGGCAGAGCATGTAGAAAAGCAGATACAAAAGAGTTTGTCTTGTAGGAGAATGCAGAAGCAAAGAGTAGCTTTTGGCAGCTGGACTTCAGAGGCCAGAGTCAAAACACACCTTTTGGGGAAAGCATGCATTTTTATGCTTCTATATGTGTAAGCATGGATTCATTTATTTATTTATTTATTGTAGAGTGAAATGTCTTCTCATAAAAGCATCAGCTGCAACCAGAGATGCTATTACAGGTTTTGTATTATTAGCATCCAGGAGTGCTGGGGGTGAGGAAAAGGTGCAGAAGCAGCAGGGGACCGCTGCCATAAACAGGATTTCACAGAGTCATGGGTCTTTCAGAGACATCTCCAGCTTACATTACTTCTAAAGTTAGCATTATTTCTCCATTCCAAATAATCAGAAATAAAACATCAGACAGTAAACACTCCCCCGGTGACTAACTCTGTTGTTTGGGTCTTCTCTTCCTCCCTCCAGCTCCCTACCCCCCCACTACTTTGCAGAAAGAAAAGACACTAAAAGTTCCTTCTGTGAGTTGCCAAGGTGCTCCCAGCCCATTGTGCAGAATCATTGTCAGGTTAAATTAGGGAGTACAGACTCCATGAGTGTAAAAAAATCAATACTTGATGGAAGATTGCTCCCCGGAAAATCTGTTTTGATTCCAGGATTAATTCGCGACCAAAGGCTTCTGCAAAATGACATGCCATTAGTCAGAAAATGAACACATTCTACCCTTGAAATTGGATGGAAATATGTCAGGTGATTGACCTATTCATTCTCTTGGCTCTCTGGGCAGAGAGAGTAGGTGTGGTAGCTGTGAATTAGGCCCGCGGACCAGGTCCATTTTCCAAGCAGTATAAAAAAAAGAGTCCGATGTGAATTGCAAGTATTCTCTAGGCCATTGTTGTGAAGCTATTGCAAATGCATTCCGTCAAGGTAAATGCATTTGTCTGGAAGGCCTGACTCTCTTGTGTTTTCTAAATCTCAGAATAAACCACACTAAAAATCTTAAAATAAAGCAGGGATTTTTTTTCTCCTGCAAAAAAGGCTTGCAATATTAATGACAATGTAATTTGTTTGCCGTATATAAAGCAACATTCCACCCCCCTCCCTTTGCTCATCGGTTCCTTCCACAAAAAACTTTCACGAGACAAACCCAGTGCTTGAGCTGCACTGGCTGGTTGGTGCTGAGGCCTCTCTGAGGAGTCCCACAGCAACCACAGAACGGCCATGAGCTGGGCAAGTAGCCTCTGGGTTGGCTTCCTGGTGCTCTGCAGCCAGAGTCCTCCTCTGCTTTGCAAGGTGCCAAACTCTAGGACAAAAGGGCATTTTAATCTTTGTGTTTATGTATTCTGAGCCTGAACTATGTCTGCTTATACCATTGAAATATGCTGAATATGTGGAACAGAAAGGTCGTGACATGAGATATTTGTATTTATTTATCTGGTGTGGAATTGCCAAGGTGAAGGTAACCTCTTGGTAGATAGACTTTTCCAGTGGAGAGGGAAGTTACAGATGTTAGACCTTGTATGTGGGTATTGGAGAAGCTCTGTGTGACTCACAGTGACCTGACTGGAGTGCAGGGAGATGGGAGAACTGCTCCCAGACACATTCATGAATGCAAAATCACTATGTTGCCATGGCTAGTTCAGAAAGAAGTCACCACAAGAGCTTTCTTTTTGTAACCTCCCTGAAGAACGTTTCCATCTGGGTACATCATACTAGTTTTCAAGAATGAGAGCAACAAACAACATTACCAAAGCTATGTTGGCACTGACCGAATATTCACTAGCAGCCTAATCCATCAAAATACTAAGGACTGACACATCAGAGGACTGCTTCTCTAAAAATTAAACCCTGCTTTGGCTGTAATCCCTTCCAAAAATGGCTCTAAAGTAACTCTGAAGAATTTTGGATTTGAAATTCTGCAGTTATTGTCTTCCATTCTAATTGTGATGCAGTATCTGTTGGCTTTCTCACAAAGATCCCTTAATAAAGGTTGAACCTACAAAAAGTTGTAATTTTTATGTCCAGTTCTGGTAATTCTTTTTTTCATAAAGTAATTTACTGTGTGAAAAGTAAATCATTGAAGGTGATGTTCCATGTGTGATGAGCCAGGCTGGAGTGTTAGTGTCTTGGTGTATTAGTTCTTCTATGTGAGGTCAAGCTAAGCTTTTCAACATGGCCATCAGTATCTGGGGGGAAAAAGCTCTTTCCTAGCAGTACCACAGGAATGGCTTTTGATGGTAATACTGGAATGACCAACTAATCTTTGTTTCTCTGATGACTTCATGGACTAAGCATCTTCCAAGAAAAAGTTCATTTAGAACTACAAAACAGAGCTTAAAATCAGCAGGAGACATTTCTCTCCTCAGATTGCAGTGATCCCCCACTGCAGAACTTCTATTATAAACATGGACCAAACTAGTATCTTAACCTTCTGGTCAAGCACAGAAGATCCTGAGAGGCATGTTAAACAGAATTAATAGTTATTTCTACTTGGTGGGAACCCTGGAGAGGTAAAACCATCAAAAGGACAGAGAATGATGTCCTATGTTAACATTATAGAGCAGGACCAATTCTTTCCCCGTGGTCCATATCCCAACTACACCAGCAGAGTCGTATCTTTAATCCAGAAGACAGTCTGGTGCAGTCACCACTTGCTTTGAAGAAATAATCACTGTGAATATAATTTGTCTCTTCTCCCCTTTTGTCATCTAAAAGCAGGATGTCAAGTTTCCTTGTCTTGAAGAGATGGTAACCTCAGGGAGAGGGAGACATCTCGTGCTAAGACAAGAAGGGTGAGCTGCCCTCCAAAGTTCCCTTCCTCTTACTATTAACTTCAAGAGGGATCTTACAAGATTAACTTGGACTGGATGCCAAAGTGCTAATATTAGATAAAATTAATCCCATTCTTCTTGCCCATATCCATTCACCTGCAGAAGAAATATAAAAATGGCCATCTCTCAGAAACACTGAGAGATTCCCTAATTAAAACCAGCAGTTTTTTCTCAGTGGCAAAACTCTCACTGAATCCAGCAGAAAAAGGAGCAATCCATGAAGTGTTTTGAGCCCAGTGGATGCTGAATGTGATGCAGGTTAAAGATGCCTTGGAGGCAGTTTGGTTTTGATAGAAAGAGAAGCAACAGGTTTAACCTGGAGCAAAACATGTTACGTTAGATGTTAAGGGAAAAAAATCTTTCTTAGGGCAAGGCAGGTGGACAGCTGTGCTTAAGAGCCTACCGAAGCAATCAGGAATTATTTAAATGCATTTGATTCTGTTTCCAAACAGGAACTTAATGTGTATAATTCTGGAGTAGTTTTGATGGTCTCTCTCCTTCATTTGTTTGGGGGGGTTCATCTGGAAATTTATTATTGCAGAAGATGTGCAGGCATCAAAGGTGTGTGAGGTGTCCAGGTTTCTGTAGCACAAGCTGATGGATGTTAAAAAGGTTTAATAACTTTTGGCCTGCAACTACATCATGGGTCCAGACATCTGCTTATCACTGACTTTATACTCCACGCTCCAAATTATTCTGCTCTTCTTTAAAGCCATTTCTTCTTTCTCATTCATTTCCATCTCTCAGTTCTCTCATCTATATTGTTGGAGCTTCTTTTTGCCCTTTCCATTTTGTGTTTTGGCCTCTTTGTGAATCTAGTCTCAACTTCAGAGGACCACTGCTACAGGCTGATAACCAACTAGTCTTCATGAGTTATTATGTGAACAAAAGGCTGCAGGAATGAAGGGCTTTGCCTAAACATTTTCAAGTTCTGTTGAAATATTTCTCAATGGAAAAATCCTAGTTTAAGACTAATAAGCCAAGATTTTAGGGGTTGGGTGTTTCATTTTTGTTTGTTGGTTTGTTTGTTTGGGGTTTTTTTTAGTGGTTTTGTTTGTTTGGTTTGGTTTTATTTCTTTTTAATGAGAAGGCCATCATGATTAGGTTGTATATGAAATGGTATATGCATTTCTGTGTGTGTTTGTGTACACCTCCTGTGGTGATGTGTCAGTAGAGCAGCTTCTCCTGGTTTCAGTAGCTATTAGCCAAGCTTCCCTCTTAATGGATCTAGAACTTGAGATATGTTGCAAATTGTTCTAAGACTGTTGGTGGAGCTTGTCCACCACCAAAAAAAAAAAAAAAAAACAAAAAACCTGCTCCTGAAAGCATGGAAAAATACACTCAAATGATGAGTCTAAAATGGCTTTGATAGATTGATTACTTCATTCATGCAGCAAATTCTGTAAACAAAGCCCTTGACCGTGGAGGTCTCCTAGACCTACAAGACTGAAGTATGTACTCTAAAGAAACCTGCACTACCTCATTTTCCTGTGCATCCTAAATACTGTCAGTGGTTTCTGGCCCTTCTTTTGATTATTCCTATGCATGACCACAGCCATATATTCCTGTGTGGTCATGAACCCAAATTTTGTGATGTACAAATTCAAAGAAACACTCTAGTACTTCCAGTGTGAACACATTTTCTCCTGTTCACTCAGCTCTTCCATAACACAGGAGTAATCTTCCCCTAGAACAACTCCTGTCCACATCCGAGACATGGCAACCACCTACGTTCACTCCAAAATCCAAACTCATCTCCACCAGGCACTCTGAGCAGCCCTTCCCTCTTCCTCCACCTATGACTGCAGGCTTTGTGTCTGCCTCACACTTGGTCACCAACCCTGCAGCAGTCTGGACATCTATGTTTGAATAGGTGACACTTAAAAGGATCTGCTGGACACTTGAAATTTAGGAATAAAAGATAAATTAGACTTTCCTGATGGATATGCCTAAAAAAAGGAGGTAAAGTTGGAGTGAGCCTGAAGTCTAGGTATCATTTTATTAAAATATTATTAAAGATGCAGACATTTCTTTCAAAAGACTGAAAACAGACCTTGAAGCCAATTATTAGCAGAAGAACAAAAATCCTGTAAAGCCAGAAAATTGACTGTACGGTACAATCAAGTTTCTTTGTGAAGTTCTAAATGCTTTCTTAGAAAAATCCCTATAAATTAGTGACTCTACAAGAAAATCTAAAGGAAGGTGAACTCTTGGCATAGCTTCCAATCACAGTTTGCACATATAGTTCATAACAGTTAATGACATTTTTCTTCTCTTCAATTTCACATAAGAAGATAAAAAGGAAAACTGCAAGAATTTGTCTATAGCATGATGACTGTGGTCAATATCTTGCTATTTGCTCTGTCAATGCCATCAAAATATTGTTTAATAATTTAGAAGCAACCATGTAATTTTCTTCCCCAGTAGTAGCAAATTAGGCACTTACTAAATAATTGACAAAAATACTTAATTCTAGGGATGCCTTGAGGGACATACTATTAGCTGACAGTTTTTAAAACTTTTCCTTGCATTAGTGATTGCATTTTAAAATTATTTTCATGCCAATTCTCACCAGTGTAGGAAACTGTACAGGTTGACGCTTCAGCCTTCTAATTTTCAATATCTAACCACTTTGTCTCACAAAAATAGAGGGGGGATTGTGCAAAGGATTTATGAAAATTTAGATACATGTGGGGAAGAATTCATATAGGGAAGGGTATACACTCTCAGACTCCATATTATAATGCATTAAGTTTACATGCCTATTTCTATGAGGATATTGCAAAAATTAGAATTTCAAGGAGGAACGCCAACAATTTAAAAGAAGTACAACTCTTTTAAAGAACAGTTTACAAGCAGCTTGAAAAAGCCAGTTTTAAATAATGCAGCAAACTATACCCTTAAAAAATCTCTATAAGAAAAGCACAGCTGCCTTCTTCAGACAAAGAAGCTGAAATACTGATATCAGAATGCATTAAAAACAACCTGTAACCTGGAAATGTAAGTTCCACATCCTCACAAAACCAATCACTTCCTTTGTGATACGATGATGGAGTGACAGTTGTACGTGTGGGATTCTTTTTTCAGGAATGAAAAATATAACATTTAGCTGAATTCATCTGTGCCCCACCCACGGTACTGAGGGATAAGCACCTCCTTTGTCTGAGGATTATTTGGGGTGACTGTGCATTCTGAGCAAACAGAGCCAGGGGAATTGTGTGCTATTGTCTGCTTGTACCGAAGGTGTTTCCAGGCATTTCAATGAAAAGGTTCGTGTAGATGAGCTAGGGACAGTTGCTCAGCAGTAGGAGGCTCAGCAGTTGTGTTGGAAGAGTATTTGATATTTGGCCCTCACTTATTTTTGCAGAAGTCTCTAGGAATAGAACTGAAGTAGATCCAATGAGCACCTTAACCAAGACGTCTATAATTTAATTGATGATTTCCCATAAGTCCACATCTCTTTCTCCATGGAAACAGATGTTGCTGAAGCATTTATTACATTGGCTCCAAGAACTTCCAAGGTGAGCAGCTCCAGTGCCAGCAGGATCCACTGAGAAGCACTCCAGTGCTGTGCACAGGAGGGTTTCCCGAACTCAGGGAACTTCAGGGGGAGCCAAGAGCACGGCCAGGAGCCCACAGCTGATGCAACAGTGGTGGACAGGACCCAGGCAGGACCAGAAACAACAGCAGCCAAGCCTCCCCACACATAGAAAAGAAGCCCTTAGGGAGTGCCAGCAGCCATGAGCACCATGACAGGTTGTGGCATGGCAGTGTGTGCAGAAGGGTGTGCAGGAAGGGTGCTGAAGCTCTGCCAACTCGAACATGGAGCAATGGTATCCACCCAGCAGAAAGCCATGGCCTCACTAAGCTCTGCACGCACCACAGCTGGCACAGCTAGGAGCTCTGGTGGGAACAGGCTGCAGCCCCAATGCCAGGCTGCAGGACGTGCCCAGCTCTTACACTGGTACCACTGGGCAGCACTGAGCACTCCTGTGGGAGCTGCACCCAGGGGCCCCCTGCTCAGGGACAGAGCTCTGGGCAGAGCTGAGTAGGGTGAGGAGTGTCAGGGAGTGCGTGCAAGACAGAGATTGACTACTGGAATCCCACCTGACCCTCCCTGGGACAGGCCCAACAAACAGGACAGAGGACATGGGGGATTCCTGGTCCTCTCTCTGCCTGGCTGGACATGGTGACCCAGGGGACAAGGAGCCACGGTGACAAGCTCCTGCCCAGCACAGCAGGCCTGGCTCCTCTCTGACCACCCCACCTTCCCAGGTGCCCTCGCACAATAGGTACAAGGCTCAGTGAGTGGAACCAATGATGAGGATGATGGTTCTTCTACAATGAAGGTGTCACTGAAGTTAAGTCAGCCTACACCCTGTGTCAAAACTGCATAAAGAAAAATAGGCCATTGTCATAGCAGACTCCCTTCTGAAGGGAACACAAGGCTCAATATGCAATCTGGACCTGCTTCTTGGGGAAGTCTGCTGCCTCCCTGGGGTCTGGGTTAGAGATGTGAAGAGAAAACTTCCCACCCCAGTACAGCCCACAGATTGTTGTCAGTTATAGGTTTTTCAGGTAAACAGTGATGATGTCGAAACATTAAGTTCAAGGGCAATCAAGAGAGACTTCAGGACCATGGGATGACTGGTTAAGGGATCAGAAGCACAGGTAGTGTTGTCCTCTGTCCATCTAGTTGCAGGGAATGATGAGGGAAGAAATAGGAAGAGTCAGCAGATCAATACTTGGCTCTGAGCCTGGTGTCACCAGGAGAATTTTGGGGTTTTTGATCATGAGTTGTTTTACATGACACCAGGCCTTCTGGCAACAGATGGGGTACACCTGTCTCAAAGGGGGAAAAGGATCTTTGCACAGGAGTTGGCAGTGTCAGTCTCTTCTCCAAAGTAACAAGCAACAAGACAAGAGGAAATGGCCTAAAGTTGTGCCAGGAGAGGTTTAGCTTGGACATTAGGAACAATTTCTTCACCAAAAGGGTTGTGTAGCCCTGGAACAGGCTGCCCAGGGAGGTGGTGGAGTCCTCATCCCTGGAGATGTTTAAAAGACATGTAGACGTGGTGCTTAGGCACATGGTTTAGTGGTGACGTAGCGGTGATGGGTTAATGGACTCAATGATCCTAAAGGTCTTTTCCAAACTAAATAATTATATGATTCTGTAATTGAACTATTCACTTGGAGGTTATTAATTTTCATTCTCATCATTCCATATCTTCTGTTTAACTTTGGTTTGCACATGCAGAATCATGGAGTTTTTTTTCCTGGTCAATGGATCTATTTTACTAGTTGCTGGTCAGTAGGTGACAGGTTAATGTTATAGCTAAAGGCTTCAAGTCTTTGGCTTTGAGCTCAAACACTGCAACATACTTTAGGCAACTTGCTCCCTAAAATTTGCCACCCAAGTGCATTTGAGGATCTTGATTGCATACACTGTTTGTCCTAGTGATTATGTCTAAGCAATCTCTGAGAACAGCTGGTTATCCACTCTACAGAGACACTAATAGGGAATTCATAGAATTAGTAATTGCTCAGAAGGTGGGAGAGAAAGGAATACATCAAGAAATCAGTTCCCTCCTGCTCTCAGTTTCACCAGACTTTTTTTTCCAGGATAATGCAGTTGATTTTAATTCCACAGTAATGAAATTACTTTTCTACCCCTGTCACAGAGCTCAGAGTCCTGCCCTACGTACTGTATGAAACTCACGTAACCTATGAGGCTCTGTTGCTGAAAGCTCAGATATTTGTATTCTTTCTGTTCATGGCTTTAGCAGTTCTGACAAACTGTCACAAAAAGGAAGGTGGGTGTTAGCTGTTACATTGTTATTTAAAAAGAAAGAAATTCCTTATGCTTAAAAACGTTAGTATCTAAGTGGTACAAATTACAAGCCTTGCCATTCACACCTTACTGAGGTAATGAAGTGGAACAGGGGTAAGATGCCATCTGCTGCTGTTTGGCTCTAGACAGTTTTCTGCAAGACTAAGTTAACTGGTCAGCAGCACATCTGTTTTTCCTGTGATCTGTGATGCCTGTAATTGCCCACTGCAAAAATATAAAAGCATTATTTTAAGATGAAAATTGAGAATTTGCAGCAGATTGTTGGAGGCAGGGAAAGCTGGCAGGGCGTCTCTGAGACAGCACTTTCCAGACATTTCTTACCTTCTACCTCTGGCTGATACCTTGGAGGAACTGTGTACATGTTTCTGTAAGACATTGTGGTCTCTGCCTTGTAGGCTGGAGAGAGAAAATTCACTCGTGGTGATTCTACAGGTTTGCAGGGGTAAAACAGAGTGGATGTTTCATATGTTTGTGTTTTTCAAATAGACCAGTTAAAGTGCTAACATTTGTCACGGTGGAGTTCCACTTTAGTAGGTTGCTAATAGCAATTCATTACCATAAAACACTTCCAGAAAGTAGTCAGCAACATTACTAAGATTTAGAAATCTATGCAGAGTCAGAAGGAATTTTTCTTCTGCTTTTAATGCCTTTTATAAGACAACTCTCTACCTTATTAATAAGGCATGGTTTTCATGTAATGGTTCAAATGCCACCCTTGTTGTAGATCCGTCAAAAATCCTGTGGTTACTATGGGGAATCCTATTTGATTTGGAATGGGGTTGGGGGGGAGGGTCTTTGCTTTTGTTTGTTTTGCCAATATGGGTCCTAGGGGAAAAAAAGATACAAAAATAAGACTTTCAAAGGAGTGAATTTGCAGGGCTTTATGAGATTCTCCTGGAGGCAAGGTATTACCTTTCACATATATGGAGTTTTTGTTCCAAAGAGAAGGAGTTTTCTTTTTAAAGACAAAATATATTTCCAAAAATCTCAGGCCATGGCCTGATTTGAGCAGCTAAAGCTGAATCCTTGAGAAAATTCATCCACATTAACACCACAACTTGGGCCTTGTCATCTACGTAAGTTTATACATCCACCTTTAGCAAAAAAAAAAAAAAGCTGGACAAAACCTGAGAATTTATGATTCCAGTACAACCGTGTTCTTAAAGAAAATATCACACAGTAAATAAAATACTCACTGCAAAAAGATTCTGCTGTATTATACAGCTGACTGTGACTAACCTACCTCTCCCAGACAAAGATATAGGCAATATTTGTCTTATTCACTATAACAACTGAGAACCAAGTAAGTTTAAAACCAGAAAAAACTACAACCATTCCCTTAGATGTGTTCCTTGTAAGAAAGAAACATGGGTAGCATATAGATTATATTTTTATGTGTATGCATGGAAATTGCTAAGGGAAGTTAAACTGAAGAGATTAAGCCATAGTCATTTTTCTGCCTGCATTAGAGCAGTTTTCACAGGCTGGGTCCAGCTGAGGTGTAAATGCCATCGTTCATAACTGGTGGGAAGCACTGGGTCTGCAAGGAGACCTTGCCTGGGATACTGGGACGAATAAGGAGGTAAAGCATGTGGTAAATAACTATTGTCTCAGCCAAAGAAATCCTTCAAAAAGCAAGTAAAACCCTTTAAGAGGCTTTAAATGAAAATGCCAGTGAAAAGACAACTTTTTAAAACCAGGTTTCTTTTGGCTTTTTAGAACAGCAGCATAAGTTTGGAAGGAGGTCATCTGGTTCAGCCACCCTGCACACCCTCAAAGCAGGGACAGCTTCAGACTTTAAGGGACAAAGTATACAGCTGGCTGGTGAATTTTTTTTTTAAAGTACATACATTTGGGGGAATGATTTTTGTCTGTAATTTATTACTACACTGTCTTGTACTTTCTTTGCCTCCATCCTCATGAATTCAGTAGTAAAACAAAAAGAATAAGGCAGAAAAGGAAAATCTAAGGCTCTTCCCATTATGGTAACTGTGAAATGACACTCTTATGGTTCCAGCACATATTTTCTAAATCATAACCATGTCTAGTTTTGTTTGTTTTTCTCTGACTTTCTCTATCCCAAGGTTTCCTGGATAATTGAGCTAGTGGTGGTTTCAGCTGCTGCAAATGCATGGGCTGTGGGTCCAATTATATTGACTCCATTGTCACTCCTTGTTCCCTTCACTACATTCATTCTCTAACCCTACAAAATGAAAATAAACAAGTTAGAAAAATTAAGTCTCTAACCTTTTGGGAGTCTAAGCATGCAACCTGTTAATTGCAGTGAAGTTATTTCAGAACAGAAGGCTGGAAGTTCCTCTTGTGAATAGATCAGGGAGAGATGAGACCAGTGGCAAAGCCTCCAGAGACACTTGTGACTGAGAAAGAGAGGGATGTAGCACACAGTGAGGGAGACCTTACAAATATGGTGTGGGAGAGGCCAGAAAGGAAACAGATTATGAGAGGGGAGAGACCAGTAGTGCTAAAAGCAACCAGAAGATTAAAGAGTAAAATGTAGACAAGAAGTCCTGGGATTTGCCCGGGAGGAAGACTTGGGTGACCTTTAGCAAGAGCAAACTCTTGCTGGGCTCACAATTAAGAGGACATAGATCAGATGGAAAGTTGGAAAAGTATCAAGAATTGATTGGCTAAAGAGGAAGGGTTGTCTGAATGAGGCTCACAAAAGCATGGTATGTACTTAGAAAGGTAAAAATATGCATTTGTGAGATAGTTGCTAGCCCAGAGTTGCCAGCTCTCTGATTTCCCAGCTCAAGCTTCTATGACTCAGTTAAGTATAGCTAGCAGGGCAGGAATTGGATACAAACCACTGGTTCAGGCAGACACTAAATGACAAGGGAACAAAACACTTCTGAGGATCATTTAAAACAGGTATCATATATTTGGCAAATGAGCTTGCATGAATATCACAGCTGGCTTTGTGCTTGGCCATGCAAAGGACAAATAGCACACCTAATTTCCGAGCAGACACTGGTGATGGTGTTAGAAGCCATACAGAGTTATCATCTCCTTACAATATAAATTTTTGCCCCCCACCCACCGATGCTGCTTGTTCCAGTAATCACTTGCAGTGAAATTCCAGGGAGGTCAACTAATAGAGTCACAGCAGTACACCTGCATTATAACAGGAGGGGACTGTGATTACCAGAGGAGAATTTAAACAACTCAGGATTAAGTGATGCTTTAGCTGTTCCAGTCCACACAAAGACCTCAGCAGACTTAGGCAACTCTGGTTTCAAAATCACCCACTGCCCATGGAAGTTTTGCACTTCTCTGTGAGGAATAAAGTACTGTTGGCTCATAAGAAAAGGAAAATGACTGGTACTGTCCCAATTAGAGGGTCTCACTGTCAGTCTTGCCATCCATTGATATCCAGTACAGCAAGAATATCAACATGACCTCAGCTGAGCTATCATACCACGTATCTGGGCAGAATAAACAGTAATAAGCAGCACACTGGATAGCATCAGGGAGGGTTTGCTCTGCCTGTGCTTTGGAGTATTGGAAGGTGGCACCTCTTCAATCAATACTTGTTCTTTGCAGAATCCATTGATGGGGAAAGTTGCAAGGGTCATTTTTATAGATGTAATACGTAGGTGTAGAAGGGTCTATGCTTGCTACTCTCAGTGCTCTGTTACCTATAGGTAAAGCTGGACTACTATCACTGCACATAAATGGATTTTTCCACCTCTTCTCACGAAGGTAAAAGTAGGATATTTCAGTAGGCTACAATTAAAATTTCTTTTCACCTCTCACATGAGAAGACCTCATTGGAATAGAAGACAAGTAGACTAATGTACCTGACATGAACCTAGATACTAATAAGGAACATTCTTAGTACACTTCTCACAAGATGTGGTGAATTTTCTGTGAAAAACAGAAAAATAAAACTATATTGAAGATATCCTTTTGAACTAAACCACTCTCTCTGCTAATGTATGGTGAAATTGTCATATTTATACTTCTAGCTGATTCTATGCTTCAACTTTATGCTTGAGTTCTTGAGTGTATATTCATGGAAAGATCATGACCTAAAGCTAATCTATATATATAAAAATTGATTCATTTCTAAGGTACCTCCAGTGCCATTGATGGGCCACGTCCATCTGTGATGTAACTACAATGATGTCAGCACAGGTATTTCCAGACTGTCTTACCTTGGTTCACTACAAAGTGTGGGAAAATGAAAAAGAGTGTTGTTAGAAGAATTCATCACTTATCAGTGTTTCTTGGCCACATCAAAGAAGTTAGCACTTTCACTTTTTAATTTCTTTAGACAATCATCAAGTTCAGCTAGCATGTAAGTGCACTAAAGCTCAAAGCTGGAGGGCAAATAGGTTTGTTTTGGAGGCAGCATGCAGAAGTCAAAATTTGTCACTGAAAGAGCAGAGCTGTTTGAAAATACATTATAAGCAATGCAAGCAGAACAACAGCAACCAGAAGTAGAATTCAGAACAGGAAAGAAATACAAGCATACCTTTATTTTCTTTTTAAATTTGATATTGAAATGAATATATAGCAAAATATGTAAATTCTCATGTCTAACAAGTCATACAGCTGTGCTATGCAAATTTTCCTACCAATTTCTTATCATGAGTAAGGCAGAGCTGGATTTCTGATTGTTCATTTGGTAGCCATGAAAGGCCTTCAGAGACTCTAGTTCCTTACAATGCAGTTTTCTGTCAGAACAAAGAAAACCGACAAAGAAAACAAAAACCAACTGATCCCTGGCCATGTCTGGTCATATCTCCATGTATGTAAGACTATCCAACACAGTGGTTCTGTAGTTTCTAACGTGTCAAGAGAAAAGACATATCAGAATGCTGTCTATATCCTGGCAAATTCTCCCTCTCCAGTAGCTTATCAAGAGCTACTGAAAGGTCATGAAGCATTTCTGCATCAAGCTAGGAATGAAACATGTATGAAGAGGTATCATGGCTTTCCAAATTCTCTGATCTTTCTGTCAGGCTGTCAGATGAAAGGGGATTTAAAAACATGCCCATTAAAACCCTTTTCAAAAAATATTTACTATTATTATTTAACTCTTTGAGATTTCCTGCCATTCCCACAATTTGACATTGTAATTCTTTAAGCAATCCTGACTGTCTTCAGCAGAGATTTGGACCCAAAGACAATCAGAAACTGCAATAATACCAGTGTTTTTTCTGCTCATAGCTGACCAAAGGAAATTATGAGGTAAATGTAGCAGGCAAGCCACCATGTGAGCAGAGACTATTTGGCAGCCCAGGACTGAATTGTATGTTTATGGTTTAAAATGGAGGTTAACAAAAACCCTCCTGGAGATGGTCCCTAGCCATTTCTCTACTCTTTCTTCTCTACTGTTTCTGTTAATAAAGTTATATGATAGCAATACACAGCTTAAATGTGCTTTAGTCTGCCTCCAACACAATGAGAACTGAGAGCTCTCCTCGGATTAGCACACTGGGTTGGGAGTGCACTCACATGGCTGCTCTGTGCTGAAGCCATAATCTCACCTTGCAGGAGCTATTTCTGAGCTGCTTTTGGCTTCATTTTGCCAACCCCTTATTAGGGATCTATGTGCACCTTGTAGATTAGAGGCAATTCTCCCTCCATAATTCATCATTTCAAGGAATCTTTGTACATTCTTATTTGTCTGTCAGAGCTATGTTAGTGGTACCTCCAGCTTTAGTGTGATCTCTGTGCACAACTCTTCCAGGTGTGTTACTTCCACCATACAGGATTTAACTTTTCTTTGGTTTAGTTCTGGTTTCTTCCATAGTTGCTCTGTGCCTCCAGCCATGCTCAGCTAGTGTTTTTTCCCAGATCAAAACGTCATTCCATTAAACCTTCATGCCTTCCATCCCATCAAAATATTGATGAATTTTCCCATAAAACACCCTGGGAGCTGAATACATGCCAGTTCCACTTGCTATTTTTGCAGACTGAAACTTTGAGCTCTGCATGACTTTCTGCCTCAGGTGGCTCATAGTGGTTTGGATTTTCTTATGTCTTCAAGTTCAGAGCACTGACCATCCTCCATAGTATTACTGTGGACTGGTCGATTTTCCTTGCCTGGTGAACTCAAAATGTTTCATGAGGGGTTAATTCTGATTTTTTCTGCAGTAGCCCCCAGAAATTTTATTCTGCTCACAGACTCTTCTCCTGCTGGGAACACACCTAGCCCTTAAAAAATGCTCTTCAGCCTCAGTTCTGTCACAGACTGTTCTCTGGTTTCACCTTCAGTTTGTATTTTTCACTGTTTGCAGTTGTGTGGTGTCATACTCTTCAAATTTCCTTATAGCAGCTGTAGCATTACTTCCCTTTTGTCTGAGTTCCATAGAAATTATTAGGCACATAAAGCACTTTTAAGACAGCTGTTCTAGAAATAGGGCAACCCTCTAACTGATTTCCTCTGTTGCTGGCATCCTAATACAGATGCTTGCGAGCACAGCATGACATGCTATTTAAAACTTCCTGTGAGTTTTCCAAATCTCCAGAGAGTTTTGGCTCCAATGGAGCTTTTAGTTACTCCATTCTTTCACTCTGGCTCTTTCCTTGTTCTGTTTTACAAAGACCAGGAGGTGATCAGCAATCATTCAGAGCTCGCCATTCCCACTAGAGTTGTGCTTATTTGATTGTTTTTGCCAGCTGCTCCGTGCACAGTCAGAGGGAGCAAAGCAGCAAGGGCTCCTGCCATATGCCAGGAAGGAATGCACAACTGCTGGCGTGAAGGGAGAGGTGACAAAAGTCACCGGGAGCTCTGGAAGGAAGCAAGTAGGGAATGGCAGCTCCCAGTGGGTGATGGAGAGTGTGGGTGATCAGCCCCTGGCTCTGACACATGCCCTCAAATCAGTAAAGCATACAGCCCTTGGTACCTGCTGTTTCATGGGAATCAGCTCATTTCTTGGCTGAAGAACACGTGTTTTGCAGATCATGCTCATGTAAATCACAAGAGCCAGGCACTTAGCTGCCACCATCAGGGCCCTGTAGACTCCAATACCCCTGACCAGCCCCACCTGAAGTCTCCCCACACCTTCTGCCCATGGGCCCAGGAGCCCTCTTTCAGCTCAGCCCAGCACACTCATTCCTTGTCTAGACTGAGTAGTAGAGGTGCTTGTCTTTACTCCTGCGTCTGGCCTCATTTCCTGGATGGTGCTGGGATGTGTGTTGTAGGTAGCTGCTCTCCAGCCCTGTCTCCTGGGTGGATCTGGGACCCCTAGTGCAGCCTTGTTTCCAGCCCTGTCTCTGGCCAGACCCCAGACATGGCTGATTTCTTCACCACACCAGAGGCTGTTGCTGGACCTTCTTTCAAGCCTTCAGCTCTGCTCACCCAGCTCGGGCCCTGTGGGATGGTACCCCAAGAGTGAGTGCCTGGCCTGCTCTGAGGTCGTCTGTGGCAGACTGCTCATGCTGCTCCCTGACAGCTACAACCTCCGCTCTCTCTGCAGAGAAGAGCAACATTCCACCACGACAGCTCCTGATAAAAGATGTAAGTTGTGCAGGCAAGTCAGCAAAAGGAGTTCGATCTCCTGGGACGTGATTTTTACTTACCCTGGGACTAGTCAGGGGCCATGAAACACAAATTTTCATCTCTGCTTTTTCAAGAAACATACTGGCCGACCACATCAGGTGACCCAGAGTCAGACTGGCTGAGCTGTACTTTCCCACCCTTATATCAGAGGGGAATATGACCTAACCGTGCTTAACTCAAGCACTTCCCAACTAACATGTGTTGAGCTGAGATATAACAAGATTAAAACTACCAGAGGGTGTAGCTGAGGGAATCAGGAAGGCAGAAGAAGTTCTGTGACAAGTTTCTCAAATGCAAAACTTTAGTCTGAAGTCCCTAGGGAAGACTGTCAAATCTCACTCCACAAGCACAGAAAGGAAGGGAAGAAAGCAAGCTGCTGTCCTTAATGTAACAGCATCTGGAGAAGCCATGCTAACAACTGAGAATAGTTGAGAGGAAAGGCACGTAATATGCAACAGGGTTTTTCTAAATGTACTTGGGAATGATGTTGCACTATACAGACTTCAGACAGAATAGAGTCCTAAATGAGGCTCCTGCTGGGATAGGTGTTTGCCCAGCAGGGAGAAGTCACAAGCAGTTAAACAGCCATGCAAGAAAGGAAGAAAATCATACTTCTCATTTCAAATATTACACCTGAACATTCATTTACAGAGCTACCAGAAATAACAGCATGCATAGTAGCAGCGGAGTCCTGCATTTAAACACATATTTTTCTGCTAATAGGGGTCTACAAATAAGTTTCCTCTGACATGTAATCAAAGGCAGTCGGCCAGATAGGCTGCTGTACCAGTTAAGAAATTTTACATGAGGCTTTCTCTGGAGCCATGTGAAACACTTCAATGGGTACTAAAGGCATTCATAAAGATTTTCAGGTTTGTTTCTAATGTAGGAATGTATTTGACTGGTTACCTATAATATTGTTACGTCAAAATAGGACACAGGAATGTCCATCTGATGAGAAAACCTGTTAATATTTCTCTAAAGCATTTGTTGGTTCAGGCTTTCTTCATAAGCAACAAAACTCACAAGGGAAGACTGATATTGATAGTTTTTATTTGTGAGATTTCCCTGTGTGTTTGTTCTCAAATTGGAAAGTATGTGAAAGTCAAAGTTCCTTGTTTCTTCTCTAAATTCTCACATGGAATAATTTTTTTTTTTATTTGAAGTTTCTAAAATGGGTATTTAAATTTCTGTGAGTGATTTTAAGAACAGAATTATAACCAGCTCTGTCAGCAAAAGCAGTGAAAGTGCTACTGTACTTCTGTGTTGAAGAAGTCAGAAAATAAAAAAGTCCAAGCAAACAGAAAACCATAAAACCACCCTGTGAATTACTTTTCCTGAAGTCTACAGATATTAAAATAACTGTCATCTATTAACACTGAGCCTGTGTTTTATAGTTCTGCCCAATGGGGAAATAAACGGAAGATAAAGCAGTGTAACTGTTGTCCTAACTGAACGCATGAATATTGCTGGGTTATTAAACTTAAACCCAAGTTTTCATGCTTTTCCTTGTCACTTTATAAGTCAAGTTTTCTATAGGATCTGTTGGGTGCAATAATAAAACAGGAAAACTAAACTGACTTATTTTAAATTACCATGAAATAACACTAGCATATTGGGTGGTCCCTCTCCTCCCCTCCTGCCTTTCTTAGTTTTGTGAAGGTTCTCATCCTAATGCTTTGGATGTAGATACAATTTTGGTACATAAGGCTATTTTTATGCATTAGATCTTTGAGTGTAGTTACTGAATCTGCATTTCTTCTTACTGATGTTTTTCTACATTGTTGCACACAGAATCCGCAGAAACAATCATCTGAGCAAAAGGCACAAGTCTCTTAAAATGTAACACAGCATTATTCCACCCCGATCAAAGGCTGAGGGTTACCTTCATTCCATGAGAACCTGGTGAGGAGCTTGACACAGGCTCCTCTGAGGAACTAGTTAAAACTTGATTATTAATTTGTCCCACCACATTAAAAATCAAACTTTTTTGTTCTTTTGTGAAACTGGGTGAAATGTAAAACTACATTTTGTATTACCCTGGGGATCAGGTGCCTGAAGAGACAGCAAATCAGCACTGTGCTAATAGTGGTGAAACTGAATGGGGTTTTTATGATGGGTTTGTTATTCTCCTATCTCCTGTGGATATAAAGGGAATGTAAGAGGGACAGGGAAATCAAAATTCCTGTTTATTTTCCACTGGAGCTCAAAGCAAGAATCCTCTACTTCTTGTCCACTTCTTTAATTTTCCATTTACTAAATAGAATTCAGTGTTTTGTTTGTTTGGGGTTTTTTTCAGGTGAAAAGTCACCTTGAGACCGAGGTTTCTACCACCCCTAGAACATCTCCTAGATGAAGTTTTAACAGAAGCCCAAAAGCAGGGAACAAAGGGGCCTACTCTGAACTGGGCTGATGCTGTTACAACATTTTTCCAAGACATTAAGTAGCCTCATAAAATCACTACTATAAACCAGCTTAATAGTTCTTTTTGTTTCTGAGCACAACCATCTTAGTCATGGTGTCTTTATAATCTCTAATCATAGACCTCTCACCCAGATAAGGGGAAAAGCTCAGCACGTTTGCCTCACTCTGTAACAGTTGCAGAGCTGGAGGCTGGAGATGATTGCTCAACCCCAGGTCTTGCAGCACCACCTGCTGCTCAGTGCTGTGGTTGGCCTTCATTTTAAACACACCTGTACAGGAACTAGAAATATGTTTAAAATATATAAATAAAAATAACACCAAAAAAAAAAAAAATCTGTTTAGGAAGGGAAGGAAAAAGTCCACACTCAAGAGTTGTACGAACAGGAGCCTGCACCGTTGAGAGGCTGGAGTGAAGGAGGTATTACACTTGTGACAACCCTGGATTTTGTTCCATAGGTCAGCCTTCCAGGCACGGCTTTGGGGAGGATAAAACACTGTGTGAACTGAAATTCTTCTTCCTCGGGCTAAAGGAACCGTGGTGCCTGCTGAGCTGTTGTGAGGTAAGTTCAGTCTGGGATCTTTCTGTTCAGAAAGAAGCATCCAGTGTGACAAGTGCTAACCTAAGTGAAAGTCTTGAGGAGAGTTCTGCTTGCTGACATTGGCTGACTGTCCTCATGATCTAGACCAAAATCTTTGTTTCTCTTTATCTTAAATGCCTCTTCTGTAAAATGTAAACTAGACGGTGCCTCACGGACATCACCGTGGGCCAGGACTTGGAAGATCTGCAGTTCCTATCTCTGTCATTCACCAGTTGGTTAATCTGGGCCACTGACTGGTTCCCCAGTTTCCCTACCTGTAAGACATGGCCAACAGTTCCTAGTTTGCCTTTGAAAAAGGAAATCTTCTTTTTAAAATCATTTTATGGCCATTATATTGGTGCCGAGGTCAAACATGAGGTATCATGGCTGTTCTGCTGTAAAAAGGGACTAGCCCATTAGGCAATGTGGATTCAGGCCATTGTCCTCTGCATGGCTGATGGGCCAGGGACAGCCCCCTCAGGCCAGTCCCCCTGGGCAATGCAGAGCTGCAGAGCTGGAGGACCTGCCAGGCTACACGGGTGAGACCCATTTAGACCCTGTGGAGAGGTGGAATTGCCATTATGGTGACCAGCACCAGAGGGCAGCCATTGCCTCCATATTAATGCAAGTCTGTTTTAGTGAGATTTACTGTGAATTATAAAAGCATACTTCATACTTCTTGCATCTTCATCAGCTTGTTGGCCTGTGTGCATGTGCCTATTACTGTCTAGGAAGTCATTAAGATGATTTTTTTTAATAAGTGACAGCAGAAGACTTTTGATTCCCTCCTTCCATCTGGGTGCATAAGAGCACACGAGGCATGACTCTCTTCCTCCACGGAAAATTATTCTGTACAGAGAATCATTCTCTGGTCATTCCCCCACTCCTGCTGCAGCACTTGACTTTATACAGCCTGGCACCTGATCCCTGGCAGTCCAGGATGCAATTTCATATTCCAGACAGCTCTCTCCTACTCTGCAAGTACATACACACCACACACACGGCTCACGGATGCTTTCACATCAGGAATTTTCTCTCCTTTCAGCAGTAGTGGGTCCAGCCAAATTCCCAGATCCAAATAACACACTGTACTTGTTTTCTCTTCATGAATTTCACCTAGTATGTTGTTGCTTTGAACTTGAATAAACCAGAAGGAAAAAAAGAGCCCTACACCACCATGCTTAAAATACACGTGTCCTTTTGCACCTAAAGGAACAGAACTTTATTAGGAAGCTGTCAGATACAGACAGACGGATTCAGGAGATTACAGCCACATAGGTCAGTGGGAGAGAGCAGCAGTAATAAAGAAGACGGATGATCTGCAGTACTCTGATTGTTGCTGCTATACCAAGAGGTGCAAGTGCTTCTACCACATCTGGAGAGGCTAATTCCTTTGTCCTGGAGGTATTACCTGAATGTGGAGTTACACCACCCTTGACAATGCACTATGGAGCAGAGGTAGGGACAAATGTGCTCCCTGAAGTCCCTCTAATACGTGATGCTTCCTCATCCTTTGTGGTGCAGCAGGGACCTTACTGCTGCTATAACCCTGTGTGTGAAAAAGTGTTACAGCAAACATTATGCAAGCACTTACTGCTAAGATCACCCTCTTTCCTGCTCAGTAAGAACATTTTTGCTATCCCAAGAGTTCTGAGAGACACACTGCAATCAAAGACTACTGCAGGAAACTTCTTCTTTAATAATGATCTTCCTTTCTTTTTTTCTGCTCTCCTAACATGAGAGAAGTGACATTTTTCCTTAATAAGGACTGGAAGGGCTAAACCAAACCAGTCCCCAGCACCATAGCATGCTGCTGTTTCAGGGGAAGCTTTGTCTCATTGACAGTTGCTGTCACTAGCATCAATAATTTAAAGCCACAGATGCTGTGAAGTTGTAAATAATTTAAAAAATATAATTCACGTCCATTCTTATTGCTGCAGCTCAGTCAGGATCCAAACTTTTTAATGCCTGTATTTATACTAAGGAGCACAGACAATAGCCAGCCTGTAGCCCTTCCTTCAAAACAGCTCTTCTTATTTTTATTTCGTTAACATTTCAATGTTATGTTTTTGAGAGCAGAGGCTCTGGCATACTGTACCACACTGGAACAGCAGGTTCTGAAATTCTGTCTGTTAAAAGGTTCCCTAGAAGAAGGGGAGCATCATGAAGTCACAGAAAACCCTTAAATAAATAATAATTTGACAATAAAAAAAAAAGTTCTTGCTGCTTGCCAGAATGTTATACAAAAATATATTGAGTCCAAGTATGATTGAGATGTGCTGCACCTAACAATTCTTCCTCCAAGAAATATTAAAAAAAAAAGTACAAAACCCAAAACCAACACAACAACAAATAAAACAAAACAAAACAAACAAAAAGAAGGCAAAAAAAACCCTCATTCTAAAGTTACCTGGGACTTAAAAAAGCTCTACAGGATTTTTTCCCCTCTTTGTAGAATAAGAAATAATGCTGACTGCAAAGAAACTTTGTAAAGTTCTCCTTAAGGGCAACTTTCTGACAAGGACCCTTTCCAATAACTTCAGATTTCTTTCCTGATATGAAGCATCCCTAAATTAGATGCTATTACAGATTCCTGTAATGTAATTTATGTGTGTCAATATTTTTTTACTTATATGGGTAAGGTTGCTTTACTGAGTAAAGGTGTTGAACTCAGCTACTGATATGGGGTTTTTTCTGATGAAGATCATGAAAGTCTTCTGATACGGGCCCCATGCAGAGTTTGGGAAAGGTTTTTATTGTTTACTGTTTTTGTTTATTGTTTTCTTTTATAAAGGGAACAGCTGTGAACAGTTGTGTGTCAAAAAGTTGTGAATTTTTCTGAACATTGATGCTATTGTTTTAATAAGCTATCCTGTGGGGCAAAAAAGTCTTTGTCTCTGGGAAGAAGCTTTTGTTGCATCTCTTTTACAGTTGCAACAGTAAGTTTCAGAGCCTGCAAAAGAAAAAGTAGTTTCTGTGCTGAAAAAAAAAAAAAAAGTTGGGTTTTTTTGCAACTAAAATAGTTGCAAGGACACAAGAAATCCCTTGATACAGAAAGGAAGAAAAACAATATTCAAGTTTTTTAAAGAAGATTCAGTCTTTATCTTTTATGAACTTTTTCCAGATTGTTCTCATTGCCCTTTTTCTCCCAGCAGCCTATGTAGAAAGTGTTCCCTTTTCACCAGTAGCATCTCAGTCCTAAAGAAGGGTTGTTCTAGACCCTACCTAGTGGAATCAGATTAGGCAATGGGGTTTTTTTATTCATCTGGATATAATTCATTGGTTTTGTTCACTTTCATTTTAAACAATCCGTGTTCTTGGTTGCTCTTACTGCAATTTAATCCATTGATTGGTGTACTCTAACTAGGCTTTGTAACCCTGCAGAATTCAGTTTAGGAACAGAAACATCCAATAAGCTTCACATCATCCAACCCTCCAGCTAGTTTTTTGATGCATTCAGATTTTCCTGAAGTAACTGAACATCTTCCTAATTATTTCATTGTATGGGATCAGGCTTTTTTTGTTTGGTTTCTGTGAGCAAATGTAGGTTTACCTCTGACCTAATAGTCTTGAGCACCTTTAGCAATGGAGGAAAAATAGACACTTGAAGGCAACAATTACCTGTGTCAAAAATCATGCCTTTAAATTGTCTATTCCTACCCAATATCTATAAGGCAAGCCAAGGATGATTTCAGATGTGTAAATATCTATACAAAAGAAACAAAAGTTGTGTGACATGAGTTATATTGTGTCCCTGTCATTCTGAAAGGCATGGAGATCTTCCAAGGGACAAACCAAAAGACATGTTCTAGACACAGCCTTCAAAGACAGGCAGAGCACACTGTGATTCCTGGTGTCACTCACACTTAAGGTTTAGCCAGAGCAAAATTTTGCATAACAAAGTTAAACACACTTGTGCAGCACATGGCCAGATAGGACCTCATCATTCAGCCAGTCAGTGCTAGTCTGAGTAGTATGAAAAATAAAACTTACAAATCTCAGACTTCTATATATCATATAGTGATTAGCCAGCTTTGTGGGTGCACCTGCAACTCACCCCATATCTTCAAGCCTTAAACTAAGTTGCTTTACGTTGGAAGTTGTGGTAGTGTCATGTCTTGCCCTTTTAGAATTAAAGAGCTGATTCCGAGCACTTTTTATGCCCTTTGTCCTCACCAGCAATTCAAGCATGGTGCCAGCTGTGTGTTACAGCTCACCAAGGGTTGACAGACTGGACTAAATGGATGGTGATGTGTTTCACTGTGTAATGTGATCAGCAGTAAGATTGTTATAGAGCATGAACTTCAAATCTTTAGTTAGAATGCTTTAAGAAGGTTATTTTAAATATTTGGATCAGACCAGCAATATCCAGGTATTGAAACTGGATTTCAAAATCTACTATGAGCATCCATCAGTGCTTCCAAATGCAGCCTTTAGCTCCTTATAGCTATGGAAATGCTAAATCTTTTATTCCAGGTAGTAGGGTGAAATAATAGTGTTGAGCTAAAGAAGCCACACAGCTCCAAGAACAACTGAGTGTGATCTCTAGATGCATCCTGAAATTCTTGCACAAGATTGTATCATTATCTAGAAATACATGAGTAAATTAATTTATCAATCAACATGTCACACAGGTGTCAAGGTCCTTAGTATCTATTTCATGGGTCTTTCTTATTCAGAATTACTAAACATGAGTTTCATGCTGCAGTAGTTAGAAATCCTTAATTTAGATCTTTCTATAAAAGCAAGCCTACAGCAAAAAGCATAGAAACCTTCTACTGAGTGATCTAGTAAACTGGAAGAGGGGTTCATGGTTCTAACCAAGGATTCTATTTTTACCACCTTGGGTCATACATCAGATATTTTTCAAATGAAATCAAAGAACTGGTTACCACTTCTCCTCACCTTTGAGGAGCAAAGAAGGCTCAACACAGAAAGGTACCAGTTCTAATTAATCACATGGCTAGATCTTTACATTATTATCCATCTTGCACTGCACTTTTATGCATAGGATGTAGAACTTTGTTGGCTTTGTCCTGTTTTTCAGGTAATTATTAAAAGGGGAGTTTTAAACTGATATTCCCAAACCTATTCCAAAGTGTTTGCTC
The DNA here is from genome assembly GCF_000691845.1 of Merops nubicus. Classification (NCBI taxonomy): domain Eukaryota; kingdom Metazoa; phylum Chordata; class Aves; order Coraciiformes; family Meropidae; genus Merops; species Merops nubicus. The sequence continues at coordinate 13,775 of NW_008621129.1, read as the reverse complement.
TTTTAGGTGTTTTACAAATGTCAGAGGCTCTAACACCTCTGTCCGTGATGAATTAGAATTCCCACTGAAACTGCCACTGGAGGGAATTATGGTCTTTCTACAAACTGGAGTAGCTGAGCACTGGGCAAGCAGAGTAATTGTTGTACTCTGTTTACAAAGCTGTTTGCATAGCAATGGGAGATTAAATAACATTTATGTAAGCAGCCTATTAACGTGTTATCAGATCCTATTATATCTTATCATGAATGTGAAACTGGCCTAGTTTTACCCCATGTGGCTTTGTATATTTTCCTTGGATGTCATGTTAGAAGTTCATTGTTAGCTTCCACTGCAGCTGGAGAGAAGTTGATGTCTTGGGTAGACTAGTGTTCTCCTGGCAATGCTTGAACACTGCATTGATATGATACAGTAAGACAAGGTTTTTAATTTAGGTGTTCAGGAAAGGGCTTGAAGTTTTCCTGGGTAAATCTAATCTTTGGTGCCCTCAACACCAAAACGTGTTGGTAGTACCCAACAGAGTATGAGAAATGGTATTTGATCCTGCTATGTTCCTCAGATGTTTCCCTAGTATTCACTGCAGCTTCATACTGTGGCCTTATTACACCTACAGCCCATCACTCTAATCCCTCAAAGGGTGAAGGAACGTGCTGCTTTTTCAATCTTTACAGTCATTTCTCTGAGTCTTATCTCAGAGAAGACTTACCTAGTTTGAGAGACATTAAGAAGTAGCAAGAGTGTGAGAGAGAATGGATAGAGTGGAGTCAAGACAGGCAACTTGAGTTTCAGAGGTCTCAAGATAAGACTTTTGAGAAAAATGGGTTTTATCTGAAAAACCTGAGAAACTTCACCACTGGAGGTAGAGAATGTGCAATGAAATCCTTTATACTGTACGTTTGTCTATACACCAGAGTAGTTTCTCCACTTCCAAAGCTTCAATAAATAACAGTCCCTCCTTACCAAGAGCACTGCTTTCCAGAATGCCATTTCATGTGAGTGGGCTATTGTTTATCTGTTTCATCTGTATTCTGACTATGACACCTACAGGCCAGAGGAGAGCTGTGCAAAGGAGTGAAGATTATTTTTAGGGAAAAAAAGAGATTCTTGCCTACTCCATCACAAGAAAAGCTATTTATGATGAGGCATATACCACTTGTGTTACTGAGCTAATAACAGTAGTGAATTCAGATGCTTTTTCTCTTTTAATTTAAAGTGGAGCAAACAAGTGCTTTCTTAAATCTCTCCAAGGATATCTTTAATGGCATAGCTGTAGAGAAGTGAGAAAGAACTTTACAAAAGGATTGTGTAATTCCTGAAAAGTCTATTCACTCTGAATAGCTACATTGTTCCATATGAGAATGCACAGATATTAAAATATAGTGCTTTTCACCAATGGCTATTGAAAAATTACTGCCTGAAGAGAACTGTGACAGTTTTTATCTTCCTCAAATTGAAAGAGATCAGAAAAAAAAGGAGTGTTTGCAGCAGGGTAAGGGATGCTGCAATTTCTGTTTGCCACTGGGCCCCACAAAACCAATGAATTTGAGTTGCCTTGGGCTGGTGAGACACGGTGCCCAACCCAGCTGTGATTACAGCTTCAGTAGTGATGCTACAAAATGAAAATTTGTTCAGGAGAACTTGGACACACAGGGAGGAAGGAATGGTGTCAATACAGAATTAAGAAATAGAAAAGGCATGGTAACATTTTTGCCTGCTGAAGGCCAGATGTATCTTTTCAGAATTGTCACCAGTCTTTTTTTTCCCTGTGAGCTCTTTAAACATGTGTCACATTACTGGGGAAACTACTTAGATAATACAGGATGATGAAAGCCAGAATAGAAGAGATCAGCTTGCACTGACACCTACCACTATCTGATTTTCAGCTCTTAACAGTGTACAGTATAGACATGCCACAGTCTTCATCAGTCATAAGAGCTGCTGTCTGTACTTCAGGTGCACCAACATGTTTGCTCTTCTTGTTGTGTGTGGCAAAATACCAACTGTCTGCTTTTGGGGCTTCCAAATCTCCCAGCCTTGCTTGCTTTGTCCCCACTTATTCCTTTCACAGAATGGTTTCTGATTCTCCCTACATCCCCCTGAGTACTTCCAATAGGAAGAGACATATCTGGGGTGAGATGATTTGAACTGTATTTTAACCTACTCTGTGAAAGAGTTGGAGACTCCAGCCAAAGCTCTATTTATTTTAGTGAAAGACTTCTAACCATGACTGCTGTTAATATTCCCATTACCAACTCACTTAAGGAGACGAATTTAGAGGTTATTTAATATCTTCCACTACAAAATCCATCTACCATCTCCTCTGGTCTCTCTGGTTTTAATTCAGTTTGCAAGAAACCAATTTTCCTCTCATAGTCTATACCAAGTAATTAGGACCACTGCCTCCTATTTTTCATTGTTAAACTTAAGAGAGCTCTGTGGTGTAATTAATTCTTGCTCACATTGTGTGTTTTTGAGACAATGGTCTTTGGTCCCAAATTCAATTTATTTTAGCTTTCCTTTCAGCATCATGTCTCAAGACTCAGTGATTCACGGTTGAAGGAAAATAGCTCAGTCAGCTTCATGATAGGAAACGAAGGGCTTCTGGAGTTAGTATTTTTGCCTGCTGGGTTTATCTAAGGCTCTTCTCCCTATATATATATTTATGGAGCTGTCACTTGACTTTTCACAAAGAGCGTATCTGATTATTAGCTGAATTTAGCAAGATTAACAGACCCAGGAGTTATTCATGCCAGTTTCTTTGTCTGTACCTGGAATAATTATCAGGGTATCTTACAGAAAGATGTCCTTTTGCTGGAAATTTGTCAAAAGCTTTTCTGGTACCTACTGTGGGAAAACTCTTCCTTAAGGATGTATGAACTAACTCCTGCTCATAAAGCTTCAGACATAGAAGACTGAAAAGACTATTCCATTATCTGAAATGATGAAAGATTTTCTAATGGGTTCCAAAATCTTTGTGTGCCTTTCCTGTTCAAGGAAGTGATTGGCAGGGGGATAGGAGGGGAAAAAGATTAATATCACCCAAAAAACCCAATACCATAGATGTCAGTGTCCTTCCCTGGAAACCAGGAGCCAAGATTCATTTCTCATACAAGAAGCCAGCTTGTAACACTGATCTCTGCACCACTCAATAGTGAGGACTGAACCTTGGCCCAGTGGACCTAAAAGAAACGAGTCTACTGTTCTGAGGAGGAGGGATTGAAAGGGTTAGGCAGATATTTCTGCTTATACTGCTCCTATGTGATGCTTACAATACAATGTTAGGCACTCTGGGCTTCTCTCTGTATATGTCTTGGGCAATGAGATTTTAATGGCTTGTTCAAAAGAAGTCTTGCTACTAGAAAAGTTTTCTTAGAAACTGACCTACTTTAGCTTTTTCCCTAACTTTAAATCCCCAAACTCAAAACTAGGAACACTGCAAGACAGGCATTTTGGTTGAAGATCTTATCCCTAGAACCAAATTCCAGATCAGCTCAGGCTTTTCTCTTAAACTATCATTTGTAATCATAATCTACTTTCTTTACCCTTAGCGATTGCTTGTCTTCTGTGATGTTTAATATTGTTCAATTTCTTCTTTCACTTATAGAGCATCTTCATCATGCAGACACTCAAATCTGAGATTAAAAAAAAAAATTCACAAGAAATACTATGACAAATAAAGACTATCTGGTAGGCATAAACATAAATGAGATGCAAACCAAAAACCTCAATAAACACTTAATCACCATCAATCTAGTGTACTTGCAAAGCCCCAAAACAACAGAATTATTTTGCAGTGAGTAATGTCTTGCCAGTGGGGTACTACTCAGCGTGTGATTAATTTTCACAGTCTAATGAGTTCCCCCCACCAAAAAAAAAGCCAGTCCAAATTTATTTTGCAGGATCAGTCTTAAATTTTATTCATTCTTTTACTCCAAAGTACATTTGTTGTGATTTTTATCTATGGCACTGTAGTGGGAAACGTGTTTCATGTGCGTACACAAATTCTCATTATTTTAGCTTCAGAATCTGTAAAGTTCTTTGCTTCTGTTACTGAGGGGGGAAATGTATACAGCAGGAAGGCAGTGACATGGTTAAGGTCAGGCTACTACGTCTGATCTAGCAAAGAAGGAGCAATGCTTCAATTACCCACAAAGATTTGACTGAAGGTTCTTTTTGTAGCAGATGTAAAATGCTGCTGAGCAGCCCATGCCTTATAATGAAACATCGAGGGCTGGCCTGTGCCCTGGACTCGACTGGGGCACATGGTTTGATATCCTGCCTGCTGAGTCCGTGGATTGCTGAATCAGTGTCAGCAAAGCCCAAGTTTCACCCAAGGCCCACAGCTCACTATCACACCCCACTGCCCAAAACCAGGGCCTGAGAGCTACTGAGGGCATGACCTGGACTTCTTGCAAATCTAACAGCCAGCTGAGCTTCCTCTCAGGAGGAAGATTTAAAAACCAGCAGCTAATCTACCAAAGAAAGGGTTTCTTCTCACTTTAGGGAATCTCTCTTTTTTCCATTCCTGATAGTCATCTCAAATAAATAATGATTTATTCACTGTTCTTCCATTTTCTCTTAGTGCTAATGACTGCAAAGAAAAATTTCAAAATCAAGAGTTTAAACCAAAGGAAGCCCATAAAACTCCCCCTACAAGTGGGTACAGAACAAACAGGGGAATGGATATAATTTCAAGAGCATTTCAAATTACAGATAATTTTAAATTATTTATTGATATTTAATGAATGGATGATACACACTGTTACATTATTTAGTAGCAGAGTGCTCTTTTGAAGGGCTTTAGATTCTGCAGATATTTTTAGACAGTACCTCTACTTTTCTCTCTTTTTTCTTTTTAATTTTTTTTTGAAGGACTAAATACTTAGGAATCATTCACTGAATGGAGTAGAAACAGAGCTTCTGCCTCACTGGATTCAGCTACTTTGAATCTACTGACTTCTGACTGGTTGTCAAAGAAGAACCTAAACCCAGAGTGGAAGTTGAGATTGTCCTTCCAGTTAGCTTCACTTTTTCTAAGTTCTCAGCTACAGAGCCACAAAAAACTTGCTCCATCTTATGAATGGCTGTGCTCTCACCAGAAATCAGTCCCCATGCTGGTGTGCTGTATAGCACTGATGTGGCATCTGCTCTGAAATCCCATTGGTGGATGTCCCTAACTTTTACTGTGGTTTTGACACATTTTAGAAATGTGGTGAGCTGCAAGTGCAGAATAAATTCTGTTTCTTAGTGGTTATCCTAGAATCCATGATCATCTTATTCCACAATCCCATTCCTACCACAGCTGAGCTCTAAAGCTATATGGTCCCCACAGGTAACAGCTACTGTCATACAAATGCCAGAGATAGCTCTAGGAGATGATTTGTGCCATGAATAGGAGAGAGCTACCAGAAAGACAGGTTTGGGGGGATCTTTTTACCACATGGTCTGTGCTACACTAAAATGTACATTAGGTTTGTTGTGTGTTCAGCATTAAAAGATATCTTCTGTAGCACAGTGCTCCCTAATATATTACCACATCCTTCCCCCAGCATTTTTCCCCAAGAAATTGCATTGCCATGGAGACTACACTCCATGTACTGTGCCTTCTCCCCATAGCATTCTTCCTATTCTCTTCAGGTAATACCTGTTTTTATTTCCCCACCCCATAAGATTTTACCACATCTGGTCCTTGCTCTCTTCTTTTAACACCAGTTAAACACACCAGTTCTTCCACCCTAATTTCAAACACTTTTTGGGCCTCATTCTGGTGGAAGGACTGGTGGGTACCTTCAGCACTTTCTGAGCAACTTATTTTTCCTCTCCTTGTTGCCCACGTTTGCACACTGCTACTAATCATGCACATGCTCCCTAGTCTTTGACTAGAGCTGGTTGGGTTGTTCTTACAAATCATGCATTACAGGCATTCTCATCCTTTACTATTCAAATAGCTTATACATATTCTTACAAAATGAGCAGTTTTATTGCTGTTGATTAGATAATATGCCTAAAATACATCGTTTGCAATATTTTTCCATCAATCATTTCATGAATTATTCAGAAATATTTGTATCGTGCTATGTCTGGGAGTGGTTATTGGAGTTGGGGAGATAGATAAATATACTCTTAACATATTCTCCCTCAACAGAGACTTGGACTGAGACATGGGGGTGCTGTGGGAAATACCTTAAAGTTAAGAACAAACAAAAAAAGGTAGATAAAGAAAAATACTAAGATTAGGTGCTTGTGATTCTAACTACAGAGTGATTTTTTTTTTCTTTCCCCTTCCTTTCAGAGAAGGAAGGTGCTGCAGTTCAGCAGTGAAGTTGGTGTACGCTGAATCCGGACTGAATCTCCAGGAGAGGGAGACAATGAATAGGCCAGTAGGAAGGATTGAACACCCGTGTCAATTAAACCGAGCCCATGAAATAAATGAGGGGTTTCAGTGGTTGTTCTTCACGGCCCCTTCGGTTTGGCATGCAAGGGAATGCTTCTGGTTTATTGCAACAGTAAATCTCAGAGCACAGAGAGGGAATATTGGCGTTGCAGTCAGGGCAGCTTCACCCGCACGCACGCAGCCCGCTCGGCTCTGTGTTGAAAGCTTTATGAAAGCAAGCCTGTAGGATATCCAAGAGATTACTTACAAGATTCTAAGGGATGGATTTTTACAAAATCCTTATAACACAGCCTGGTGTCCTTGCTGGAGTGAATTTAAAATACGCCCCTGAGCATCTCAGAGTCTGCAGACAATGCTCACAGGTATCAGGGTGTACATGCATACCTACATTTATTACACCAAACAGACACATGCTTGCTTCAGATACAAAGAGAAGATGTCAGTCTTTGAGATTTTAAAAAATCAATGCTGTTTGGAGGGGCCACTATTACTTTTCATTACTCCATCAGTCATTTGGGAAACAAGGTTTGCCTGTTGCTTTAGCTTCTGAAGAAAAAGTGCCACTGCACAGGGGCATGGGGGTGGGCACACAAAAACAAGGATCTTTTTTTGAGTAATCACAGACTACACTGTCTGATGCCTTAATATAGTCTGAGAATTTTCTTGAGAAGCTAATATTGCATGAGAGTAAAATGCAGCCCCCAGCACATTAGTACAACATTTATACACTACTTTCTTGCTAGAAAAAAAGGACCTATACCCAACTTGCTTTCTCAGATTATCAGAGGACCTGCAGATTTTCCTTGGCCGACTTAACAACTCAGTCTCTTTAATAAACTGGAAATGCCTTTGCCAAACATTGTGGTAAAGGGTGCTCCTCACTGGAATATCATAGTTCATAACAGTAAAACTTTAATTAGTTACATTATTCAGAAAAATACTCTAAAATGGGACATTTTTTATAAAGTTCTGGGAACAGGACTGACAGTCTATTTCGATTTATACAGTCTTTATAAATAACATAGATAGACCTTGATATACATATTCCACAGTCAGGTGACACTCTAAAACCTTGCAATACACAACGTGATCAGTTTGTGATTGCTATATAATTAATATTATAAAGCATTTCAAGATGTATTTTTCCACCTCAGTTGAACCATCCAAAGAAAGCCACTGCAGTGGGATAGGTTCCTCAGAGGAACTGTTATGTCTATGGAAGTTAGAGAAACAACTGGAACCTGGGTTTAGGAAGTAAGCAGCTTGTTTCTATAGAGAGCTTTTTGTCATCTAAGCACAAATTGCCTCAAATGAGCTTCCCTTACATTTCATCTCCTGTAACTTAGAGTGCCTGTCACACTGCCATAGAATTTGATTCCCAGCCTCCAAGTGGTGCTGAACTCATCCTGGTTTTGCTGTGTAATTGCTGCACTACCTGTAAAACTGTTCAGTCACAATTAGTCAGCTGATACATTGAGTCACTGGCAAAACACTACACCTAGTTGTGCTGAAGGCGTGGCCTCATCTATTTCACAAAATGGAAGGCAAGTTTGTAGCTCTTTTTTTCTTGTTCTTTGAAGAAGTTTGAAGCTTTTTGTTGCTATTTAAAATAGGAGCCAAGACTGCCCAACATATCCCACCAAGCCACTCATTGCAGCTTTTGGATAAGCCAAAAAAAGGTGGCTTCAGACTTGGAATGTATCATATGATGACTCCAAAGTTTTGGCCTCAGCTTGTAACAAGACCACTGCTATTGTAGTTTTCTTAACTGCTGAAAATTGGATAGGAAAGCTCACCTTCCATGTGGTCCTGCACACCGAGGGCTGTGTTACCCTGAGTGCAAACCCAGGGAAATCAGTAGCTACTTGCACAGCAAAGTGCTTCTCAGCATAAGGCAGGGTGGCAGATAGTGGCTGCAATAATTCAACGAAAACAAATACCTAGTGTTTAGATGGTGGTTTATTGTTGGGTCAGATGAAACGTGTTTGCTTGTTCCTGAGGAAAATACAATGGCAAAGTAGATTCAGGTAACAGCATGTTAATGTATGTAGCTCAGGCCTGGGATATAAATTTGGAGTAACTATGAGTAACCATGCGCAGTCTCTTCCAGACTACTGAAGAGGATTCAAGACATGCCACATGCAATGGTTCATGTTGTTTAAATGTCACATTCCCTCTTCTGCTAGCTGAATGGCACCTGCAGTTGCTATTGAAGATAGTGCCTTCCACTGGCACTGATGATGGTTGTGGAAGTTGAGCACATCTGTACTTGCAGGTCTAAGAGAGTAACCCAGGAAAGTGGCAAGATCCCGTTCAAAGGAATAAATTCCTGAGTATTTAGCTACGTGCCATCACCTCCTGATGGCTGAGCATAAGTCAGAGCCTTAAGCAAAGTGGTACTTGTTCTGCCAGTGTTGGTTGAGAGGACAGGACTAAGGATGGGAGAAAGAGTGGAGCAAGAAGGGAAGGTGGCTGCCCTGCCAGGGGCGGTGCAGTAACACCCCACCTGGCTGCAGCAGCAGCTGGAAGCTAAAAATGGGCAAAAGGGTCCTCAACATTTTGCTGTATCCAGCACTATTGCTTTGTCTCACCTCAGAGAGCTCCGTGGCAGTTTACAGGTGACAATGGCTCTGTGGGGGGCTGTAGCTCCCTGTGGGAGGGAGCCAGCCCCACTGTACAGCTGGGTCCTGAGAGGCCCAGGCACGCCAGCTCCCTTTTTGCCAGAGCAGAAGATCCGAATTGCCTGGCAGCCCTTGTGCTAGCACAGCCAAACAACCAATTAGGCACTGCAGCTATGGCACACATGCTGTACTGGAATTGTTCACAGGCCACATGCAACTCAAAAGCCACCATTTAACCACCCTTGTCACAACCTCAACCTTTCAGAAACTGGGCATTGTCGCTGAAACAATTGTTTTCTCCTGGTTTCAGGTGCCAAAGAACTCAGTGTGCTCCACAAGCTTTATGCCTTCTAGCAGTTCTATTCACTTCAGGCAATTGGATCAGCATTGTACAGTTGCTCTTCCTGCAGTTTTCCATCATTTGCCTGAGTTTATACAAGGGAGAAAAGAGAGAGGGCAATTCGTCCCTTAGCTAAAGCAAAAGAGCTGGCATTTCTCCCCCATTGAAGCAACACAAGTGTGATAAAAACTGTGTGATTTGAATAGAGGTGCAGTTCACTGGGGAATTTCATAAGCAGAATACAGCATTTTCCCTGGACCAATAACATTTACGGTAATTATGTGAATATTATGATTGATTATTATACAAAGAAAAAAGACAGCTCTGCATCAAAAAATGTAACTAATAAGGTACAAGAATCTTGTTGAAGGATATCTTAGAGGTCCTGATTTATTGATGATTAAAAATATCAATCTGATGAGTCAGACTCATCACTGGTATTACCATTTCAGTAGACACACGATTCAGGTACACAACTGGAATGTAGAATTTATTAAATTTCCTTGTCCTTATTGACCATTTTGGCCATAACCATTTCTGTTCCTGTGGAATTTCACACTTTAAACAGCTCACTGGAAACAGATTGAAGACAATTAGGAATATTCCTCCCATGCTTCTCTGTTGTCTGTTCTAAAGAGGATAGTGTAGTTCTGTATTAGGCTCTGTTCTGCCAGCATTAATCTTGAGCTGGACTGTGTACACAGCTTGTTTTCCTCTCAGCCATGCTGTCTTTTTTTGCAGGAGTTTTTACTGATGTTCCAGAATGAAAATACAGGCTACATGTGGGGACAACAGATTTCACTCCTTTGAGGAGCAAACCAAGGGAAATAACAGTCGAAGGAGAACTGCATTGGTGCTAATAAACTGTACCTGCTGCTCGGGCTGGTGTGCAACAGCTCAGAGTACAGCTTTCCAGACTGTCTGGAATCCCCTGGCTTCCCTGGGGATTTTCAAAGCAAGCCTGGGGAAAGCAGTGGGGAAAAGAAATTATTCTTTTGCTTAACCACTTCCACTTATAATTCAGTACAAGCCAAACTGCTGGCAGTCCATGGAATTATTCAGGAAATGTTTACTTTGTTTTGCCAGGATCTGAACTGGTAATGATTCTGCAAGTAGGAAAACTGCCCTGTTGTAACAATTAACTATCAAAGTTCTGTGATTTGGTAATATGAGGGAAGGAAGAGGCAGCAAAATATCCTCTCCCTTGAAAACACTTGTGTGAGAAGTAATGACAAAATGGTTATTAAGATTCCTGTGGTGCTTTGAAGTGAAGGTTAGACATTTACCCTTCACATATTCATAAATTTCCAGCTCTTTCCATATACTTCCATTTTCTTCTGACATTAAATGAGACATTTTGACCCAAAGTGCTGCAATATTATCATATGTTATTAAAGAAGAGAGAAGTGATTGCACAAAACCAGGGAAGTGATTCCTAATGTATTACTTACCTTCATCACAAGAGGGTGACAGGGCTTTACGAGGAAATTGCCTTAATACCCTGAATGAGAGATGTTATAGGAGAACAAAAAAATGTATGTTTATTACCATGCCCTGGTAATAATCATTGATCCGAGAGGTTTATTTTAACCCTCTTGTTTAATTTAGAGTGATTATAGTATCCTGTGCTGTGAGCAGCAATATTTAAAACCTCATTAAGTCTATGACCTTGCAGTTAACCTGTTAGCTCACTGTTCCCTTTTCCATGGTAGGTCTGGAAGTAAAAGATTTAAGCACTGGAGGTCACTGTGTTTGTTCCTGAGACATTCAGGCAGCAGCACACAGCCCCACCAGCCCTCGTGTGAAGGAAAAACACACAGAGAGCCAAGACCAGGACAGAGATGTAGGTGTGTGTGAGCATATGTCTGTCTTGTTGCTGTTGTAGGCAGTCCTACTAATGCCCTCCCATTCACCATGCACCAGGGAAACCTCCTGGAAGCTGAGCAGGCAGTAGAGTCACACACCTGGAAAAGGCTACAGGCCTGACCATAGGTAGAACAGGCATTTGGAGAGGGACTTAGGGTTTAGGGCTCTTCCAAAACTTTGTGCAATGTTTGATGGCAATGCATATACCTTCTTTATTCATTCTGGTTTTCATGCTCCTCACATCTCAATACCTCACTCTTTTTCATTATATTTTAGTCTTGTTTACTACAGGCAACAAGTGAACAGTGATTTAAGCATTCTTGAAATCCATCCAAATACCATTTAAGAGCTGTGATTTCTTAAAAGGGTTATATTACACACAAAATTAAAGCAAATGAAACATGGTTCTATCAGTCCATGACAATGAGCATTGTATGACTGGAGAATAACTTAGGGTGTGAATAGTCCTCTGCCCTGGGCCCTTCTCAAGCATTAGCAAACCTCTGCCAGAGACAGCAGCAGGCAGTGATAGGAATTGCCCTTGTGAGAATGTCATCACCCTGCCCCACAGAGTAGCCCACACACAGCACAAGTCCTGGCTGCAACAGCCAACTGCCCTTCAAAAAACCTTGAAATCTTGAGGTGTCTTTGTGCATTATGATGAATTCCATTGGCTGCTCCCATCAGTTTGGGATTTTTTTTCCACATAGGAGTGGAAAACATCCACACCCTGAGGCATGACACCCACCCCCAAGCCCTGCCAGCCCTGTCAAGGCCATCAGCATACAATCAACTTGTCTTCAGGTTGCAACTGCACTTAGTAACCCCACAATGCTACTCTAGGTACACAATACAATTCACCAAATTATCCACCCACAACTACTAAGAGAAAGGGGTGGGAATATGTGCTTTCTTCATTGTTTCTCATGGTTATAAGGACTTCTCTTAAACAAGAGAATGAATATGGAATGACCAACTTTGCTAAATGTATAAACTGAGAGAGTGTGAATTTGAGAAAAATCACAGTGTCCCTGAGGCATAATCTGTGTATCTTTTCCAGACCAGCAAGAGGCTGAGGGGACAGAATGCAAGACAGTAAGGTAAGCAAAGGGTTAACCTAGGTTTAGTAATGCCATTATGATTGCTCATGAAGAGTCACAAGATCCTGTTGCTAGAAGACTTTTCTGTGACTGTGCATTTGTGCATGTGGGCTATAGAGAGCATTGTTGCCTGTTTTAAAAAAAAAAAAAAGGCAGAGCTAGCTAAATAAGCCTCTGCCAGACAGGAGGTAGAAGTGCTAGAACTGGGCTAGGAAATCAGCAGTCAGGGACATCTATAGTCACTGCTGAGGAACAGATATGCACAGTTCTGGCCATCCAGAGGCACCAGTGTCATTTCATCCCAACAGTTTCTAGTCAGATTTAGATTTAGGTTACTTGGCCACTCACACCTCAGTGTGCAACCAGTAGCAAGCGTCAGGCCACGAGCAGGAGGACAAGCCAGCTCTGCAAAACAAAAGGGACGAGGGAATGAGAGTGCTGTCTGTGTGAGTGACAACACACCGCTCACCTCTGTGGTGGTGCCCGCAGCGTGAGGCCAGGCTCTGCTGTCAGCCACAGCCTGGGCGAAGACGTGCGGAAGCACTCGGGGCGTGAGGGCCTCTCCCCTGATAGCAGCTGCCAATTGGAGACACAAACAGCTTGAACTCAAGGCTGGTGTATAGTGTCTTTATGAAGATTAATGAACTTTAAACTTATGCTTATAAGCCAAATGCAGCATGCACAGAGAAAAACACATCATTCAGTTGTAACTGTGTCAAAAGGATGGTACTGATTTCTCTAACAGAAACAAGCAATGAGACACTTGACTCCTACTGGCACTCTCCATATTAAAAAGGATTTATTATTGTCATGCCTAAATCTTGTAGAGGATAGATTAAGGGCATGCCTGACACACACGGACCTTCATGATTCAAAAGCCAACAAGGCAGATTTCTTTTTGTAAATACCACAATTTATGACTGAAAAGAGAACAAAACCTTCGTGCCCTCAAGAACACGCTCCACTCGGGGCTGGCCTCAGGGCACAGTGG
>NW_008621129.1:0-435 GCF_000691845.1 Merops nubicus | reverse complement strand
GCCCTCAGGGCACGGTGAGAGGCCTGAGCCAGCCACAGGCCCCTCGCTCCAGAGAGCTGAGAGAGGGCTCCACCGCAACACCTCCGTCCCCCGGCCCCATGACTCTACTGGCACCCCTGGGCGGGCCGGAAGACCCCGCGGCCCGGCCCCCGCGGCCCGCCTCCTTAAGGAGGATGGGAGGCCTGCGCCCACACTCAACATGGCCGCCCGCCGCCCGTGTCTCAGATGGGCGTTGAAGCCACAGGGCTGATGGTTAAAATGGCGGCTGCGTACCTGTGCCCTTCTTAGCGCTTGCCCTCAGCCAACATGGCTGCGGTTCTCCCATTGCTTCCGACGGCAGCGAAGCCAGCTTGCCCTCAGACAAGGTGGCGGCGCCCAGCGATCGGCGGAGCACGTTGGCCGTGGTGAGGAGACGGGGCGCGGGGCTGGGCTGGC
>NW_008621128.1:17032-17418 GCF_000691845.1 Merops nubicus | reverse complement strand
GCCCGGCGATACGTGGCTGCCCCGGCAGACTTCTTCACGGAAGCAGAGGAGCGACAGGGGAGGGACTGGGTGGGACTGGAGCGGGGAGGGGGAAGAGGGGCAGTGGAAGCCTGAGCAAGGAGGGCAGGGGGACTGTGCGGGGCACACCCCAGGAAAAGATGGTTTTAGCAGAAAGCATCTGTGAGGGTAGAGACAGAGACTCGGGGGTCCGGCTGGGGCCGGAACTGAGACGGTACACAGACACAAAGCAGGGGGAAGAGGAAAGAGGCACAGATGGCACTCGGACATCGTGGGAAGGACACCCCTAGGAATGACCTACAGCAGGGGCTCCACCCAGGACAATCCACAGCAGCTATCTCACCGGGGATAACCCGCAAGAGGAGCCC
>NW_008621128.1:0-17005 GCF_000691845.1 Merops nubicus | reverse complement strand
GTGTCTCTGCGTTCTGAAAACCCCATCTAGCAGAGACATTTACACCTATGGCACTTATGCACGTTTATTTAGGGAATACACACATACTTTATAGACATTACATCTTTACACTTCTATAAGCCTCATCATATCTCTTTTGTATCTATTGAGACTATCTCTATATACACCTAGATAGAACATGTATTTACACTTACAGATCTGTTTACACTTCTAGCTTGACTCACAGAACACTTATTCGACAGAACATCCATTCAGACTAGCTGTCCATACACTTAATTATACCCATTTAGATTCAGTGCTTTATTTATATACATCTGTTTACATTACATGGAACTGCTACCGAGATTTGCTATGTGACACACGCCATCTCAGCACCCCTCCAGTGACACTGGGGTGCCCCAAAGGACATCATCAGCATCCCTCCTTTTCACTCACCCAAAAAAGGGCACACAAGGAGCGGAACTGCCCCAACCAGCAGCTCGATACTTCAGTAGCGACACTTACCTGTGTACACACCCCAAAACAGGGGCGCTCTGCTAGAAGAACTAAGGCGGGTGGGTGGCCCACCACAAACAGCTGCCGCCCTCCCAGCCCCTCTCCCCAAGGGCAGTTTCCCGCCCCAGCCCCTCTCCCACAGGGCAGGGACAACATGTCAGAGGACGCCACCACGTCTCTTGCTCGGGCTCTGCTCCCCATGTTCCCCCTCCGTTCCCAGGCCAGGCCATCTCCCCTTGTTGTACTGAAGTTTGCATACATTATAAAAGTAAAATGGAAAATGGAATTGAAAATAAAAAAAGAAAAAGCAAACCACAACCAAGAAACCCATTGCTGCTAAATGTCCTCTGTACAGCTTCAGCTCTATTTAGTTACTTACCTGAAATTAAAATACAGAAATCCTAATTTGACCTGTTTAATGTAAAATTAGATTTAGAAACTGTTAAACAATGTCAGAAACAGGAGGAGGGACAGACTGTCAGTTTGGTTGGCAAACCATCAAGAACTGCCTGGAACTGCCAAGATTCAAGAAGAAGTCAGCAAAAATTAACCCAAGCACTGGAGCCGGGAGCCTCCGGACGTGGGGCTGGCCCCTTACACCCAGGACGCTTTGCTGCCGGCAGCTGCTTTTTCTCTTGCTGCTGCTCTTAGAAATATCTGAGGGAGGCAATTCTGCAGTGCCACACCGGGACCAGCATCCATGCCGACAGATTCTCCCTGACACCCATGGCCCCCGCACCGTCGCCACTGCCGATCTTACTTGCTTGGTACAACAAAGCTGAAAGGGAAGTGTAAAAGTTCAAAACCTAAAATGAAAAATAAAGAACAAGGTTCAAGAATTCCCTTGATACTAAAGAGATGGGCATATTACTTGCGCAGCTGTGAATTCCTGCCATGAAACTATCCCACTCCAACAATATGCAGTTAGCACTTGACTAGTGTTTTTTTCTGTGTGTCACATGCTCAGGAGGGACACTCAGGAGGAGCTGGCTGTGCTGCCCCAGTGAGATTCAGCCCAAGTGCCAGGGAAACGCCCCGGAAAATGAGACGCGAATAAAGCGCTCCAAAGGGCTCTGGCACAAGAAGGTGAAAAGCACCCGTAACCTTCAGTCACCTCTGCTTTTAAACATTTGGAACAAAACCCAATCACTTAAATATACCACCTATTAAAGCATTTGCCCCAGCTATTTGGCAGTTACAGTTTAAACCCTTCAAGGCAGTTTGTAAATAATACAATTTTTAACCTTTCTTAAAACAAGTCCCCCCACTTCTCCAACACCGGACATCAGCCCATGCCAGGCTGTGCCTTCGCCTAGCGCTCCGCTTGCCTTCCCTGTTGCTCTACAGAGGTCATCATGTCCCTCTCCATCTGGAAAAAGACAGTTATTAAACGAGTCACTCAGGTGCTGATCAAAAACGAACAACTCCAGCAACATCATTTCCATTTAGGAAGAGCATTGAGAGTCCAAGGACATCCTGCCACTAAAAACAAGAGAGCAACTACACAGCCTGCCGTTGCCTACTCCAGCAGGGCTGGTCTTCGGCTGACCATACATCCCGACAGGAAGACTACAGTCACTAACAGGCAGCACATGAGCCAGACCCCTCCCTCCCATTTTAAATCCTATAGAAGGGATCTGAGGTGGCCAGCTGCCAGAGGAACGAGAAGGCCATATCTTCACTCATGGTACAAGGCTAATTGAAGACAGGAACGAACTGACCGAGGAGCCAGGTGACCAGACCAATTCCAATTGTGCAGGTGAGCGAGAAAGGGCTGGGGAGGGGGCACAACCTCAGGGGGTGGGGCACACCATGAAAAGTCCATGGCAGGGGTCAAAGGGGGTCTCTACCCACCTACCTTTGACTCCACATGCCCAGCAAGTGCCACTCCACAATGCAGGGGAAAAACGTGGCACAAATCACAGCACCTCCTGTTGAGGGCTACTCCATTGCAGACCGCTGGAAACACCATTGCCTGAACAGCCCAGAAACATCTCTGTTTTAACCACTCGACTCTTCTCGCTCTTCCTCTCACCTCTGACTCTCCAGGCACTGCCAGAGCCGCTCCACGCTGCACAGCATTCCACTGGCTGCTACAAAAACACTGCACAGATTACCAAGGGCTGCTCCATCGGAGATGACTGGAGAAAACATTATCTGAAGAGTCCAGACACATCAACTTTCAACAGTAGGCTTTTACTGCAATTCCCCACCTACCCCTGACTCCACAACCTTGGGCAGAGCTGCTCCATGACTCAGTCCCAACAAAAAAAAAAAAAACAACCCCCACACTAGAAAGCACATCCAGAAAAAAAAAAAAAATTCCACCTAGAAACAAGAACCCACATGTGGAGCCAAAGAAAAAAAAATAAAATAAGAAAAAGAAAACACCTAGCAAAAAAAACCAAAACAAAACAAGGGCAGCTAAAAATCCAGTCAGAAAAACCATGGCATAACCTGTCAGGGGCTAATTCCATCACAGATGACTAGAGAAACTGTGGCCTCAGAAGTCCAGACATATCAACATGTATTGCTTAGACTCTCACTGCAATTCCACCTACCCCTGACTTCACAACCCGGGGCAGAACCACTCCACATTGAACGCAACACAATGTATGCTCAAACACCGCAAAAATGCTGTAAGACCACTGCACAGCCTGCCTCAGGCTTCTCCATCAGACATGACTGGAGAAGCCATTGTCTAAACAGTCCAGTGTCATTAATCTATTAACATCTAGACCTACAGGTAGTAATTCCACCTACCTCTAGGTCCACAACCCCTGCTGGAGCTGCTCCACG
Organism: Merops nubicus; assembly: GCF_000691845.1. Classification (NCBI taxonomy): domain Eukaryota; kingdom Metazoa; phylum Chordata; class Aves; order Coraciiformes; family Meropidae; genus Merops; species Merops nubicus. Next base: position 13,711 of record NW_008621128.1, on the reverse strand, counting down.
CTGAATACAAAAATGCTGCAAAGATGCCGCACAGCCTTCCAAGGGCTGCTGCAAAAACACAGCACAGCCTGCCAAGGGCTACTCTACCAGAAAAGATTAAAGAAACAGTTGCCTCAACAACTCAGAAACATCTCTATTTTCACCCCTAGACTCTTACTGGTATTCCACCTACCCCGACTGCACAAGCCAGGGCACAGCACCTGCATGCTGCATTTAAGAACAAGGTCATGCTGTCAATCTCAAAATCAGCCCTGACCCTAACCCTTGACACAACATTTTTATTCTTGGTATTAAAAAAGATGTGCTTTACTTTCCTACAAAAAGCCCCTTAACTCTGTGGGGTCACTCTGCTTGGTTTCCAGCAAGACCCTACATGCTGCCTAACTCCCACCTGAACTACATTCTGCATAGGCCTGAGCTCCAGAGCAGAAGCAGATCCCTTAAGACTCCCTTCACAAAGGCATCTCCAGTTTCTAAGTACACTATTTACTCAGAACAGCCGACAACTCATTCTGTCAATGTGGCAGTCTCTGGGACTTGCCCTCTGCGGAGGTCTTGCATGAGTGCCCAAGGACAGAAAACACCAAAAGCCCCAGAAATGGACCGGCACACATGAGAGACAACATGCAACTCACCAAAGTTCCCGATGTGGCATGGAGACCTGCACTGCCCAAACGCTTCCCTCACTGCCTCTGCCCTTTCCTCAAGGCTGCCCTGATACATGGAGCCTTGCTCATGTAACCCATGCAGGCACTGAGCTCCCAGTGCTACACACTCATGGCCTGCTCTCTTGAGGATGGCTCAGAGGGGTGCTTCCTCACCGCAGGGGACCTCATGCAGCTGTGGGCATGGCTGCCCCTGAGATAATGGGGAATGCCACCAACAGCCTTGAGTGTCCCTAAGTCCCCAGCAGTCCTGTGAACAGTGCTGGAGTTCTCTGGGACCCCCCCAGTGACCCCAGAACAGTCTAAGAGACCTTAGGACCAGCTCCCACTCCTACAATAGGTAGCCTCCCTCTCTTGAATAGTGTCCTTAGGCACTTCTTACTGAATGTAAAAGGACTGCAGAACCCACAGCCGCAAGTGTAAAGAATAAAGCAATTATTTATTAATTCATGCACCTAACACCTGGGGTTGAGTTTGCGAGTTTGCTCAGTGCCAGTACGGTCACCCTTCCCTTGTGAGCTGTGAGTCTCCTCTTCCACTTTTGCCTTTGTGGACAGGATGCAGCTCTTGTATTTGAGAGGGAGATCCGATCCTGACGTCACCCATTTGTGCATCTGCCCCACTCCTTGACTAGGACTCTGCAAGATATCTGCACCGCTCTCATGTCATCTGCCACCTCAGCAGTCTGACCCAGTGCACCATGTCTGCATCGTATCAAGCTGGGACCTTGGATCAGAGCACAGAGCTCAATGCTGGGTGGTTGGAAGGATACTGTAGTGCTCCTAACCATAAGACTATTGTATGATCAAGTAGTTCAAGTCAAACAGACCCTGCTAGAAAGCCCTGTAACTCAACAGTGTGCCCAAAGGCTGAGTCAAGAGCAAGCTGCTGCTGCTGCAGAGAGTTGGAAGATGAGCAGAATGAGGCTGATGCAAGAAGACACCTGTCTACATGAAGACAGATCTAACGGTAAATTGGGTAGCACATGCATGAGTCACACTGCACCAAATGACAGCCCTGTCCGGGCACAGGTGACCAAGAGGCAGTAACAGACAGCCTGTGTGGAAGGTACCTGCACACTGATGCTTAGGACAGACAGTAACACCCACTCCAAACCACCCTAATACAGGCATCTACTCGAACACCAAAGCACTCAGGGACTCTAATGTCTGTCTTCCTCCCACCTTGCCTGTGAGCCTCTTCGGTATTTACCACAACATCCCCATATCACCTTGGCCCATTGGTGCTCACCCAGTGCACATCCACGGTCTCACACCCAAGCAACAGAAGTCTCTAGAGAGGTGTTATCTGATTTAGTCTGAAAGAGGCAGATCAACAGCACCCATTCACTGCTGCAGTACCCAGTCCCTGTTGCGGCATAACTTCAACAGCCACAGCTTTCTGGGGAGGCATAGTAAATTCCATCATACACATGGCTCCCTTAATGCTAAAAGCCCCACAGAGCAGCCAAGGTACTGGCATCCACATGCACACAGCACCCCAACTCAGTGCAGTCTGCCTCCCTCCCTCACCAACTCTAACCCCCTCTTTCCTGCCTCACTCCAACCTGCAAGAACATTTCAAACTGTCTGTCTCAAACCACCCAGCCACTCAATCCTGCCCCAACACAATCACTGATCCCTAAAAGCCTTGATTAAGTGCAAAATTACCTGCTCCTCTTCTTCATGAGCACAGCAGCAGATGTAAAGCAGCAGGCAATATGGACGGCCTTAAACCCTGGCAAAAGTTTCTCACAGCTGTGGTAGCTAAGGGCCCTGGATGTGACTGTAGTGACTCCAGAACTCCTGAACGGGTGAGGCAGGAAGGGACCTCTTGTAGGTCACCTGGTCCGATGCGGGGGCTGATAAATTAGAATTGTGTAGGCTGTGTAACAGGACAAGTGTGGGGGCTGAGGCGAGAGCACGGAAGAACTACTGATTAGCCGACCATGGGACAGGCCAACATGCTGACATGGTAAGAAGCAGAGCAGAGAACTTGCTCTGTGTGGTCGGCATTTAATTCTGCCATTTGAGGAGAGTGAGGAACCAATGAAGAGTCACCACGACCACCATGGAAGTCCAAAGGAACCAATGAAGATTTGCCACGACTTGCTTGTAAAAGGTATATAAATCACGTGTGTGTAAAAAATAAACATCTCGGCTTCTCTCCTGAACTGAGTCTGTGTAATCAGTTGCCACAGTCCAACCCTTCCCTGCTCAAGCAGGGACACCTACAACCAGCTGCCAAGGGACCACGTTCAGATGACTTTTGAGTATCTCCAAGGTCGAAGACTCCATAACGTCTCTGGGCAACCTGTTCCAGGGCTCCAACACTCACACACCAAAAAAAAAAGTGGTTCTTGATGTTCACAGGCAACCTCCTGCGCTTCAGTTTGTGCCCACCGCCTCTTGTCCCATCACTGTGAACCACTGAAAAGAGCAAAGAGCCCGGCTCCATCTTCTTCACACACTCCCTTCAGGTATTTATATACATCAAGAAAATATTCCCCCCACCGAGACTTCTGCTCCCCAGGCTGAACTGTCCCAACTCTCTCATGATTTTCTCACATAAGAGGTCCCTCAGTCTCCCTGTTCATCTTGGTGGCCCTCCACTGGACTCCCTCTAGCATGTCTGTGCCTCTCTTGTAATAAAGAGCCCAAAAAAACTCCTGTGCTACAGACAAGAGCCCAGGGACCCTTATCACCCAAAAGTTCCAGATTCCCTGACACAGTAAAGAGGCCTCAGATAACCTAAAGTAAGTAAATGGCCCCCAAAAAACTGAGGAATGCACTAGAGATGCTAGCACAACATCAAGAGTCCCTGGAAAAGCCACCAAGACAAAAAAAAACATAGCTCCAAAGGCCCCATGATAGCTCTGGGAACACTGGGGAAGATCCCTAGAAGCAACACATGGCCCTAGAGAAATCCCTGTTCTGCTGACCACTTGCATGATATAGAAAGATATTGTCATTAACAGGCAGACCAGCAGCCAAACGCCTCCCTCTGCTACCACACCACACACCAGAGATCCAGAGTGCAGGACAGCAGGAGGGAGGAACAGGTCAGTGCACTCACCCACCACAGAAGTGAAGAAGGGAGCGAGTTGGGTGAGGAGCCAAGCCATGGGAGCAGCCAGGCCAGGAGCCATTATACAGCAGGGACTCAGAGAGAGCTGCACGTTCTGGCCCTGCCACCCTGGGAGCTCCACTTGCAGTGAAGAGTCAGGGAGCCCTTCCAATAGCTAAAATACTCACACAGCACATTCACTATACAGGCAGGCCTCCCAACCCCACTGCAAGCAGAATCAGCTCTTATAGAGGTGGTTTCCTGCCCCACCTCCAAGTTAATGTGGAAGGTGGGGGCACCTGGTGGGGATCTCCTTCTTGCCTGGCTGTGGACATCACCCATATGCCAACCCTCATTCAGAGCTGGATGTTTAAAACTCAGCACTTCAATCTTCCAGGGAGACACAGCATCAATGAGCCCACTTCTCAGCATCTACAGTGCTAGGAACATCCATCTCCTACAGCAGATCACAAGAGTGGCACTGAGGAGCTTTCGTGCTTATCCCAAACGAGCCATAGCACAACAATCTTCCATTAGCCCTAAGAGGATGATCAGGTATCAGTCAAATACATACTGTTCACCCGGAGATGTGCTGTACCAAAAAAACCCAAAGATACTAACAAACAAAACCCCCATACAGAAGTGTCTATCTCTGCTATCAAAGTTGTTTGACTTGATCACTTCCATAAAGCAGTACAATCAATTTGCAGAATTCCAAGGCACCTCAAATTTTTCAGTGATCTTCATTAACTTGTAGTTCTGAACAGAGAGGGTCATAGTATGAATTGCACTGCAGAAGCAAGTGTGTCTAACTGTGTCACAATGTTAGAATGCATAACTGGGGCACCACTAACAAGCTATTCCCACAGCAATTCAGCTCAGTTACTTCATCTCTTTCACCTTTTATACTCCATCCCAACATTGCATTCAAGTATCTGAAAACTTTGCCATTCCAAGGAAAGCACGAAGAAATCTATCAATTATCTATCTATCAATGCCTAAACCTTTTACAATGGAACTATGGCATTTGCCCCAGCCCTTGGAGAACTTTCATGTAAAAATTTAAAATATCAAGAAGTTTAAAAAAAATACATAAGAACTTGAAAGCAAAAGAAAACAGTCAAGCGAATCTGGAAGAAAGTGAAGGAATTTAGTTTCTACTTTGTTCCATTTATACAAATTAACTGAGATTCTTAAAAATTTGAAAAATGTAAACAGAAGTGAACTATTATCAGTAAGTAAAGACATATTTAACATTTAATCTTTTAATAGAAAGTACTTAAGTTAAATTTTAAAACAGTGCTGAGAACAGCAGAGCTCCGCTATAAATTTACAATCTGACAAGTATCTCACAGCATTCCTCATGCTTTATTTTTGGTTTTGCAGTTTAAGAAACTCAGAAGAAAACCTCAATCCATTCAGCAGACAGGAAGATAGTTAAACTCATTATCCAAGGATTTTCAAATTACTTATATGCTGCACAGTAGACAAATACTCAATCATCTCCCTCCGCTCCAGCCTCCCAGCCCACCACCTGCCGCCCCTGGCCAGATCCCTCAAAAATAGTATCTCAGTGCTTTGGATGAAATGATGACCAAGTGAATTGATTTTGTCGTCTCGGCAGTACTAAATCCAATGACAGGTCTCTTTGTTCTTTTTCTGAATCCACCAGCTGATAGCCAAGCATGTTTATAGCACCTCTGCAAACTTCCTGTATTTTCTTAATTTTCTGGAAGGAAAGAACATTTCTCCAGGCCTGTGAAACACTGACTGCATCTCGAGATGTGATTTTGAAGGCTTCCTTTTTTTTTCCTGGTCCCTCTCCATGTGTGATATTATAGATCCAGCTTTTGAGCACAGGGGTCAGACTAAGATCTGCAAATTTATACATTTCTGAGATTTCTGATAATGGATCTCTGACCAGATCTTCAAAACGGATCATTAAATAGCGATCTTTAAGGAAACTCGGTGGTTTTAGAGTCGCTGTTTCATAAATCTGAACATGACTTCTGCAGATCTCTTGCATTACTCTGTATTTGCTGTCTTCCACTTTAGTGCCATTGGTACTCAAAACAATGCCATTGTCACGGGCTAATGCTTTGACTGACTGTTCCCGTGACTTGACAACTGCCCTGGGGTCACGGACCAAGTGAATGATTTTGAGGTTCAAGGATGGATCTGTGAGAAGGGGATAGAGGACCTTCAAGTCAAAGAATCGAACCTCCTTGATGACAACATGGCTGTAAGTTTTGCAGGCTTCCTCCACCTTGCTGAATGGGTACCGTCCACAAAGAGTCTTGCATGCCATCTCACTGGTTATGTCAGTACGTTGAAAGAAGTCACAAGCAGGAGCTGAACACAAAGCCCGACTCACTGCCCACTGGAAAAGGTCAGATAAGTTTCTTTCCCAAGGCATGTAAGCATCAAACACAGACATATCACACAGAAAGACCGACCTGACTAGGTCCCGTACTGCCATGTGTAAGACTTTGGCACTGTTCTGGTACATGGTAACCCACACGTGCCACGCAGGCTCCATCAGGTAGAAGACACTGGGGTGCTGGCTGAAAAGCTGACCAACAAAAGAAGATCCCGAGCGCCAGGAAGAGAGAATGAGGATGTGGACTTGAGACGGTTTCTCCTCAGACTGAGGCATGAAGTTACTGTACCGGGCATACATGAAGAGCAAGAATCCAGTCTGAACCGCAACGAAAAGTACAACAAGGGTGCTAGGAATTCGAATCCTTGCCATTCTCACCGAGGAAAAGCAATCAAAAAAGCTGAAAAAGAGAAGGAAAATGCTGGTGAACCACTGTTCCTGCAGCACAACAATGACAAAACGCAGTACAAAATCTTGCATTAGTACAACCTTTCTTCAGATATGCATGTAGTGTTTCTGGCACTATTCACTTCCTTCATCTGTGGCACTGGGAGATGATCACCTGGCAAGTGGCAAGTGTCAGAAACTGAAAGAAAGTAATGTGTGACAACGAGATCCCAGCAGAACTGAGATTGGAGCAAATGTTTGATGCTGAACGAAACTTCAGGTTGATGCAGCTCAACTGTTGAAGAAAAAAAGAAAACTTCAGAATACACAAGGTCCTCAACTTGAACTCTGGTAAATACTGCCAAGGTAAACCACTGGGTCACTACTCACATTAGAGAGGCATGTAGCTAACTGCCAAGCTTACAAAATACAAACAAACAGTAAAAGGGATAAGCCCACACAAATTCTATGGAACAAACTAGAACAAAGCTACACATCAATTTCATCGAGCTGCTCTAACTCTGTTGTCATTTCAAAACAGCAATTAAAAGACCCTGGTTCACCTCAGAATGGTTGAGGTTGGCAGACACCTTGTGTAGGTCCATCTGGCACAACCCTTCCCTGCTCAAGCAGGGACACCTACAACCAGCTGCCAAGGACCACGTTCAGATGACTTTTGAGTATCTCCAAGGTCGGAGACTCCACAACCTCTCTGGGCAACCTGTTTCAGGGCTCCAACACTCACACACCAGAAGAAAGTGGTTCTTGATGTTCCCAGGCAACCTCCTGCGCTTCAGTTTGTGCCCACCGCCTCTTGTCCCGTCACTGAGAACCACTGAAAAGAGCCTGGCTCCACCTTCTTTACATTATCCCTTCACATATTTATAAACACCGATAAGAACTCCCAGTATTGGCCTCTCTTCCCAGTTTCCTATCATCAGCAAACTTGCTAAGGTTACATTCTTCCCCATCATCCAGATCATTAATGAGAACACTGAACTGACCCCTGCGGTACACCACTGGTCGCTGGCCTTCACCTACTCATCATTCCACTGACAGCCACCCTGGGGGCCTGGCCTTCGGCTGGTTTTTAATCCACCTGACTGTCCACGCACCCAGCCCATACTCTGTCAGCCTCCCTACACAGTAACATTTATTGTTTTCACTTTGAGAAGTCTTTTGTTTGTTTAAATTGCAAAACGACAAAAAAAAATACACAGGTGTATTTCCATATTTCTGTCTGAGAGGATAGTAACGGAGTAACAAATAGAACAGGGTGCTCATAAATAAGCTTATTTTTCAGAACCAGGTTCACAAGCAAATTCAAAGCCATAAAAAGAGCATACTTTTTTACAAGACCCAGAGGTCAATATATTTACTCAAATCTCTACTAATACATCCAGACAAGCATGGAAAAAGTAGCTCAGTCTGCCCTTTCTGTCCTAGCAATGGTGTCTGGAGAGCAGACAAATATGCCACTCATTTTTGGCAGCGGGATGGCGGGGCAGGGTGTCTGTAGGCCAAATACACTGCAAGCTGCTTTTTGTATTTTGCTGCACAATCAATGTGAAAACTGTATTCTGAAGGGAATTAAAGAACGACAGGTATAGTCTGGTCTACAAACTGATACCTTGGCACTTCACTAAATCACGAAATGTATGCTACAGAATTATTACGCCCTTGGTGCAGCTCCAAGATTTCCTGACTGGGATGCCAGCAAGTACTGACTCTATATGGGACCCATGACTTTTTTTTTCAGAGCATCATATTTTGCATGCTAATTTGCCCATAATAATTATTCAAGACAGTTTAACAGAATACAATTAAGGTGTGAATATCAAGCACAAAGACAGCCAGTCACTACTGTAAAAGGAATACTCAAGTGATTATCACTCCTCAGCCTAGAAAAGAGGGTCCCTAGACAGGGAAATCACAACTGAACTGGGAAAAGCAACTCCAAAAATACTCTCTGATGATTGCTCAAAACAGGAAAACTGGGAGAATTTAATTAAATGATCATTCATGACTGAACCTTTTTGTACACTGCATCATAAAAACGTGAAACTCTGCCCCAGAATGTTGTGGCAGCAAAAGTATACAAGAGTTCAACAATTACATCAATTGAAAGTAGTGGAAGAGCCTCTCAAAGACTGCTAAATGCAGAGATGAGGCTACAGTCAGTGGCTCAGCCATTCCTTAAACTGTAGATGGCTTGAGGTATCTGCCCACGTCTGGGAGGTATCTTGTATTGAGTCTCATTTCCTGTATTATTTAACTTTTTTCCCTAGCAATCCACTGCTTGCTACTGTCAGACACAAGATCAGATAGATAAAACTGGTTTAATTCGGCATGGCCATTCCTCACAGATAAAATTTGCATCTTTAAAATACTGATTTTTTGCATACTGTGCCACCAGAAGCATCTACAAGTTCCTCTACGCTATGAGGAGTACCAGCAATCCAGCAGCCTGTGCTGACACTTCGCCAGACAGGTGATGAAAGAATCTAACCAAAAAGTGGAGAAGCAATTGCATTTCCTAGTTCAAGGAGTTTTCCTGAAACAGATTATATGCCTGGAAACCAGACAGCCATAGCTACTTCAAACCTTTTTCTTGCCTGCAAAACATTAGCCATTTTCTGCACCAAGGCTGCATTCTGCAGTGCCTCACATTCTAACCCATAACACAGCTTTTAGAGACCAAACGATGCTTTTTGAAGAGTGTCTACTCCACCTACACAGGATTGCTGCTCCACTCTAGCCAAGATGACTGCAGAAATGCAAACACTAATTATTCTTCAGACTTCATTGGCAAAGGGTGGGGGAGCTAGGAATAAAACCATCTACATGTCAAACCAAAAGACAGGTTTTTAAATTCACACCTGCCTCGAATGGCTCTTGGACCTCTCCTTGCTCCAATTCCCACCCAAGTACTGTTGCAAACAACACCGTGCCAACCAGAAAGCACCTAACACGAGTGTTGGCCCGTGTTTTGTGTTGGAGCGAGTCAGCACACCGTTAGCACTACCAATGACACCTAAAGTGACTGCAGCTAGAGTATTTGCCTACTCTTCAGTATGACAAAAACTGAAAGAAAAAATGCAGCATCAAAGTAAAGCACTAAGTAGACATCCATTTTCAGTATTTAAGATTCATCTTCTGTGCTCTGGGGAAAGTTGGGATGTTTCTAAGGAATATATACACACGCAGGCACCACAAAGAAATGAATTATTACACAAGAAAGCGCAGCTTCCCTAAGAGGACTCCTGTGGGCAGTTTATGGTGCATGAGGCCAAATACACACCCAGCATTGGATTTTCTTTGCAAATGCTGCCTTTTGCACAAGTGTAAATTCCATTTATGTGTGAATACCCTTTTACCATTTGAAATTGCATTCTGCATTTCAGCCTGGGTTAAATTTACAGCTCTTTAATGTGCAACTTTATAACCCACCATGCGCTTTCATGATTTTTTTGACAAATGTTAGGTGAGGCAGAAAGCAGCCCTTGAATACCCTTCTCATAAACTTGATGAATATACACACGCTTTATATTTATAAATCCACTGAACAGATTACATGATATCACTGCCTTAACTGTGAGGGACAGGACACCGCAACACAGGCTGCTCCTGCCGATCCTCTATTTTTGCCATCACAGGACTCAGCAGAGGGTGCTGTTAGGCAAGCTGGCTCTTTCAGCACAGAAAGGCAATATGGTAAAATTTCATTAGTTACTAGGTGAAACACTCCCTGCTCTGTGACTCACCTTGCATCACACCTCACCTATCTGCCTCTGCCTACAGCTTAGCGGCTCCACTTGCACATCCCAAACTCCCCTCAGGAAAGGCAAAAAGCGTTCCTGGCTCCTCTTCCTTCTCTGCCTCACAGCAGTGCTTCCTTATGACTGCACCTGCCTGATGGTAACAGGCCTGCTGACTAAAAACGTGGGGTGAAAGGGAGACGCACCAGAGGGGACAGATGTCCTTGCATTACTGCCACTTCAGCTGCCATCCCAGGGACAGGTAAACCCTCTAGCAACCACCTCCCCAGTGACCAATGAAATCAGACTGAGCAGAAGCTCCAGAGGGAGCTACAAGAGGTTGAAAAAAAGCCTGAGTGACACCAAGTTGCAGCACAGCACACTCCCAACATCTTCTGCATCTCTCACCTGAGATGTCTGAGGCATTGCAATACTTGGTTGTATCACAATACATACTTTTGCACATAAAGAATTCTGCTACGCTATTTTAATAACAGCTATAATGTTATTCCTTCCCTGTGGTAGTAGTATTAACGACGAACAAATTCTTGAGGAAGAATCATCTCTGCACAAGCCAATACAAACATTCAAAACGTCATCTGAAAACCATCTGCACGTATGGTTTATCTGGGAGTCCAGATTCAAGCTCTGTCACTGGCCTTGTCCACTAACGGCTACTAATGGAAACAAGATCCTGGACTAGATGAACTCTGCCTCAGAATAACTATCCTTACATACTGTGCAAAGGAAATTTATTGTACAAACTGGCCAACAAAGCAGTGATTTTCTTCTTCACTTAAGCTGGCTGTGACAGAATGCTGAGCTGCAGGGCCGCTAGGATCTGCCACTGCTTGCCAAGAGACTAAATACATTACAAAAAACTATCCAGTTTTACCAGGCAGAGTGGAAATACAAGTGAGCAGTAGTACTGGTCCCAGAAAGCTTGCTTTCTCAACGGTATTTTTTGGACCCAGAATCACTAAAAAGAATGGAGGAAGAAAGAAAGAAATTGTGCAGTGGATGATCATTGAGCTCTTGCTTTCAAGGACTTTCATTTGTCACGTAAGACAAATAATGCAGGAATCAAGTAATCATAGCTGTGCAGGTCAGCATGGAAAGGAGCATAATTGTTCAGTGAACTTCCTTTCAGTATAGAATTCAACTTGAAGAGACCTAGTAGATTAACAGAAATTAACTTTATAGCTAAAAACAAAACCGAAAAGACACCTAACCAAAAAACCCCATACCCTCCTATTACGCTGCTTGTTTTTTTCTGGCATACTAAAAACACTGTAGAAAGAAAGACCAGTGACAAAACATGGGCTCTCCTTGAGCTTGGCACAAAAGGCAGTCTAGGTCTGTTGCAGGAAGGCTGAGAATTCTGTCGGGAACAAAGCAAAACAACCAAGAGAAGAACTACAAGTACCTACTCCTCCAAAAGGACTTCTGAGCAACTGAGAATTATCTGTCTTTGTCAGCTTTGTCTTATATTTTTTTGTGTGTCTGAGAAAAATTCCAGCACACTTTCATTTAAAACTATTTATGCAGCACTTTCAAAGCCAAAATCCTTATAGATTACACAGAAATTACTTCCACAACATGCAAAAATACATATGCAATTATTTTCCCATATTGATCTTCTCCACTGAAAAATGAACAGCTAATGCTATATTATGCGCCCGACCTTTTGCTAGCCAAAAATTACTATGACCTTTATGCTTGTCACACACTAAATGCTGACTTCCAGAGCAATTGTAAGAGCTGAATATAAGCATCATTTATGTACTTATAATTCACCAAACCATCTCAGTATTGGATGTGAAAAGAATAACAAATGCCATCATGAATTTATAGAGTAGGAAAATGTTTTTGCATGGCACAATAAACAAAGATCCCCTGAAGGTTCACATCTTGATGGAGAAGTTTATTCCCTACATACCTCGCCTAGAAGACAACACATCAATGCAACCACCACCAGAATGGCTTCTATGAGCTACCATTAGAGACACAGTTTGCTCAAAAAGGTGAAATGCAGGAACACAACAAAACTGGTCCAAGAAAAATGCAGAGTATCACCAGTAATTCTTGCTATACATCACCCACCTGACAAAATACCACTTTCCAGAATTCTTCCACAGCTAGAAATGGTCCATCCTCACAAGGCAAAGGCTTACTGTATCACCAACAATATGCAGATTGGTCTCTGAATGTGGAAAGAAAAGGTTAGTTTGGAGGGTGCCTTCTATAACCACCAGTACTTAAAAATAGTTAAAAGGTCTTTTAAATAGCTGATCATTGCCAAATCATTGAAAGAATTACAAAGCCTGCTTATTTAATACAAAACTGCAACAGAAATAATACAAGTGTGCTGCAATCAGACGTTTTGAATTCTGACATTAGCATTTCAGATGACAGTGTTAATTTAGCTTTTGAAAACTTCCTTTTACAATCCTTACTTCCTTTTACAATCTAGTGGAAAATGAGATGGAAAGAGTAGCTTCCAGGCAATCATCAGGCTTAAATACTTCATAATGCAATGAAACATACCACAGATTTGATTATACAACCGTAAAAATTATTTTTAAAAATAAGGTAGTTTGGGTGGTTTTTTTTTCCTTTTTATTGTTCGGAGTTAGGTAAAAGCTGTCCAGTCTGAAAAAATGGCAATGTCAAAGCACAGCCCTACAACACCGGTATTTCCATGCAATGCAGCTATGAAGTATTCTCAACTCCTACTAGGTCTGCCCAATTGCTACTTTTGTTAGGAATTTTTACTATTTTTAAGGATGGAAGAACTGGAGAGACAAAGAGACACATTCGCAATGACTGAGTACTGTTCACTTATTTCAGATTTTGTCTGAACCGGTACAACAATGTCCTCAAATTCAAACAGCCTGAGGACAAACGGGCTGACGTGTGCCTCCTGTGCCTCAGTGAAGCAACTGCTGCAACTGAGAAATAGCAAGTTCTTTGGTCCAGTTTCTTTCAACAGGCTGGACACAGTAGAAAAATGCGAACAGATTTCTTGGAATGACAGGAAACGTTCTCTAAAGCACCTGATTTCGCCAACAACCAACCAACCTACCCCGAATCAGCCATGTTCTCGAAGGAAGAAAACAACAACAACAACAAAAAAAACACCCCCCCAAAACACTAAAAAAAAAAAAACAAACCAACAAACAAAACCAACCAAACTCCAAGCAAACAAAAAACCCACCACCCAGAAAAAAACACCAACCATGCGCACAAATCCCGTCCCCTGATTTTCAGCAGCTTTACCTCTGACAACAACCGATTACCCCTCAATCAGCGCCCGGCTCGGGGCAGTGCGACACGGGCGCCGCTGCGGGTGCGGGGCCGCGACTCCGCCGCACCGGCTACTGCGGCTACTTCAGTAGTGCAAGGAGGGCAGCGTGCGAGCGTCTTAAAAGCATCCACTGAAACGTAGTGCCGTG
>NW_008621127.1:103751-135369 GCF_000691845.1 Merops nubicus | reverse complement strand
TTCTATGATTCTATGATTCTATACATAGATATGGCTGTGTGTGTGTGTGTGAATACACACGCTCACACACTCAGTCTGTGGGGAAGACAGACACAGCCAGCACCAGGCACACCAGCTATGACCTACAGTCCTGCACTGGTTGGATAATTACTGAATCAGATGCTCTCACTTTCCACGTACCATTACAGTCACCGTATTAGAGGGATGTATGTACTTCAAAAGGTCAAGTATGACTTACTTAGCTCTTAAGCCATCAAGCTGTAGTAAAGTTGATACCTACTGGTCATCCCATCCCATTATTACTGGTTATCTGCTGATAATAAGATAATAGTCAAATGCCATAACTCATGACCCCTTACAGGTCTGCAGCAGTTTTCAGGGAACAAGGTAGTTGCAATGCCTATGGAACATCATTACACTGGAAAGCAGAAAACCAAACATTTTGCTGTGTGAAACTGGTTTAATATTTGAAAAATGAAATAATCCTATATTAGGTCAAAAAAAAAAAATTAGAAGTTACTGCTGCTGAAAAGAAAATGGACAAGTAATTCTGGAAAACAGAAACCAAAATTCTGTTTGTTGGGTGCCAATAGATTGGGATAGCCAAAGGGCTTGGGAAGACCTTGTGCACAGAAAGCCAAATTAGTTGTCGTTCAGACTTGGATTGAAAGTTTGAGCAAAGCTTATTATTCCCTGCTGAATGCTACAACTTTGAAAAATCTTCAGCTTCCTGCATGAAATGTTTTTATTGGGGTACTTCCATTCCAGTCTATGCAGAGATCTGGGCGTGATCTACATCACAAAGAGATTCTAAACCACATTTATACTTAAGAGATTACAATGAACTGTATTTTAAAACTATTTAGAAGAGAACATTATTTGGAGGTGGTTAAACAGCAAATACATCATTAACGTTAATACAAAAAAATCCAGATCTTTTCACATACCAGTTCATCAAAGCATCAGCAGTATTTATAATCATCCATCTTTAAATCAAATTTTATATGTTTTTATCAAAACAATGTAGTATGTAGATATAACACTGGCTCTGGCACACAAGATGTGCCAGTGTCCCAGTGTCTCATAGTATATATTACCTCAGGGTGGCTTTTATTTGCAGAAGATCAAGACCTGATTTCCTTTATATGTCTATGAATATCAAGGGTGAAAAAATCATGGTTTGCAAGAGCAAACAGCAGGATACAAGTAGAAAATCTTGTCTACAGGGTCTCCATGACAGAAGGCACACAGGAGCATAATGAGGCATGACTATGAAGTCAAGGGGCAGAGTGTGTCTGTTTGTACAGGTACTTCCATCTGGTTGCCCTGACCAAGTCCTTAGCAATGGCTCCTGCATGTACCGTTCTGTTCAAGTCAGAGAGGAGGATCTAAGCAGGGAAGAAGCTGCTCAGATAGCTTTAGTGGAATATGTACCCACTCATGAGAAGAGAGAATAGCAAGCAGGCATTTTTGATATAGGAAAGGCAATACATTCCTTTTAAGACAAATATTTTCTGTCTGAGCACAGCACAACTTCATAGAAGATCTTTTCTTCATTCAATTAAAGTAAATTTAAATCACTCTTAAGAGCATAAAAACCCTAATGGCAGCAAACCCTACATTTTAATTTTAATCACTCCTGACCCACTGGTGTTGGTTTCTAAACTCTGATGTTCAAAGTCTAAGATGGTTTTAGCCAAAGAACATGTTGCAGCACAAAACCTGATGATAGTATACTTACAGTCAAACAGCAAACATACTTAAGGTTTTTTATTTTTGAGATACACAACTTCTCTTGGCTGAAAGCTCAGCTTGTCCTTGCTGTGAGTGATTTCAAAAGCAAAAGAATTTGTGCCTATGGCTGAACCTTCAATCCAAGTTGCTACTTCTGGCTTACACAGGGACATTAGAGCTTCCTCAGAGTCTCATTCTAAATTAACTTAGATTTATAAAGGAATAAAAACAGATTATAAAGAGAAATAGTAATGACTGTTTCCTTTTGTAATTGGTTAGATTTTTCCCTGGAGTCTGTTTTGACTAATGTGCTGACTGAAAATGGGCCTGAGCTGCAACAGTTTTAGAACGTGGTTTTTGAATTCGACCTGCTTATTTCAGGAGTGATCAAATACACAGATTTGGTTTAACCTATTGAACATGTACAAGTACCCTAACTTTTTCTTACAAAACTGCTTTCCAACTAGCTTCTTTGTTCTGGCTTAGGGAATTTGATGCTGAAAATTAGTAGAAGTGAAATTTTCCATACAGACTTGAGAACTCGAACATTCTGTAAAGTGTAGTATGTGGAAGAATGTTTTTTTTTACTTGCATGTTTATAGGTGGGCAAATAGATTGTGTTAGAAACCATACTGCAAGAGCTAGCTCTATGCAGACATAACAGAAGAGTAATGAGTCAATAATGCCTAATCCAAGTCAGTTCAAAGCTTGAATGATCATTAGGAACTGCTCTCATAATTCATAGACTCAACATTTGTTTGTAGAAAGAATATACTGAATTATTTAAAACAACAAAGCCATTGAAAAAAAATTACAAGTTAACCGTGAAAAGTCCAGGAAGAACAAAAATGGTAATATTTGTTGATAAAGTTATTAACTCTGACTGATTTGCTGAAATAGTGTTTTTTCTAGAGAAGCCTGAATCAAATGCAGAAGGTGTAGGTTACAATTTCTTTAATGATTTAAGTAATGTTTTAAACTCAGTTCATTGGAATCAAACACAATACATCAATCTATTACAATGCTTATTAGATTGTTGGAAAGTAATTTACCTTTCTGAGGCTTCCAAAAATATTTTCTCTTGACGATATTTGATGTATTAATGCTTTAGAAGAAGTGAGGCATCTGTCTCACAAATTATCTCTGAGTGAAGGCAGAAACTCTCAGTGAATTCAGCAAGGCATCAGTAATTACGTAATGATTTAATGCACTTGCATCCTACCTTGATAAAATTATGATAGAAAAAGCTTCTCTGCTGACATTAACAGATACTAATGTGGATAGTTTTCTTGAAGGCAGACCAGAAGCAATCAGCAAAGAGTAAAGTTTTGTCTGCCACAGACAAAGATTTACTCTGCCAATCAAAGATTGAAAAAGGGCATTGCTGTAAATAATTTTCATTTAAAAGATTCCATTATTCTCAGTTTGTTGAAATTTTTCTTCATCCTGTCCAACACATGCCTTTAACTTAAAAAAAAAGTCCTTTTTATGTTCCTCCTGTAGCACAATGGCCCAGAAATGCAGTGATGTAGTCTTCCATATTTCTCTGTATATTCAGATGTGCATCACAATTTTAATCCTGAAGTCTCTCTAATGAGATAAGTCAGAATATCTCTTGTAAGCATCTTGGAAACTGTTGGTTAATACATTTAAGATGTGAATATCTTTACACTATGTGCATTTATTTACCTTTAATGTTGCTTTCAGGAACAAAGCAAATAAACAAAAAGAAAACCCCTACCCAAATAAGCCATCAGCCTGTTTAACAACAGTAGCAGGGATGGACTATACACAAAGCTGCACACACCAGAATATAACAAATGAAGCTACAATAACTCATTTTACAGATTCTTTGACTGATCACTGGAACTAACAGGTTCAGTGTTGGAGTTACTCAGCAAGGGTTCCTTCCTTTCAAGGTACAGAAAAGGAATATTGACCTTGCCTGGAAATTGTAGAACTGGAATAGAAATGTGTCAGTAAACATATCTTTTTCTCATGGAGCCAGAAAGACACTGGTGTGAGGTCTGAGGACACTGCAAGCAACATTCTTGTAGTTTGCAGAGAAGACCTCCAAAATTCCTTTTGATTGTATATGTAAATGTCATACTTTTTGAAAGTGTCAAGCTAAAATTCTTGGTTTACCCTTCACAAAAATGGGATCTAGAGTTCTACAAGAACATGCTTTCTTCATCCTTATATCTAAAGAAGGCTGTCTATTTACCGGCACAATTAGATGTTTAGGAAGATATTTTCCTATAACAGTTTATACCAAGATGCAATTTATACCAACAATATGACTCAAATATGGTTGTCTTGTAACAGGCATGCTAATAAATACATTAAAAGAAAAAATAAAAAAAAATTCTTTCTTTGTTGGGTACCAGAAAAGGACTGAATTTATATGAGTGGTTGACAAGGAGTAGGATTTTTGTCAGCCATTGTTCTAGGGCATTGAGAAAGACATACCAGAGTTGTTTTTTTGTTTTGTTTTGTTTTGTTTTGTTTTGTTTTGTTTTGTTATTTTTTAATTTTTTTTTTTTTAGATGTTGTAGTGTGGTCATTTTTTAAAAAAATTCTTTTGATATTCAGTGTGCCAAATCAACTTTTCCTTCTACTAGTTCTTGACCACATCTTAAAAACCCTTTTCCTCTTTGTGGAGGCTGGATAATTGCAGAGGTCAGTAGCAGACTTAATGACTAGCAAGCCCAGGAGGGACTGATGAAGCCAAATGTAAACATCTATATCTGATCAGTGAAAAGATGCAGAAGTCTTTAGTCCGTGGAGAAAAATATTTTAGGAAGTGATAGATCTCCTCCTAAACAACCCAGCTATTGGTCAGATAAATCTTGCAATAAAAGTGTACATTTTTCTCTACTGTTTGTAAATACAACAGAGAGTAAAGAGCTGAGATACAGGTTTTTAGAATGAAGAGACCTGAGCTAGGTAAGAATCCCAGCTGTCATATCTCATACCTTAGTTTATAAAATTACATAACAATTTGGTTAAATAAAAACTGTAAGATAGATTATAACAGAGTTAAGATACATTATTCTGGTATTGGTGTTTTCATATAAACTATATTATAAATATTTAAAAAGTTAAAAATCAAATAACAAAGAATGAAGACAAATCAAAATTGACTAAGGACAGAATCCAGTTGACAAAACACAAATGTCCAGTACCACTTAAGATGTCTTTGGATAAAAATTAACAATAGACTTTTATGTTTCCTGACAACTGAATTCAGGCAAATGAATTTCAGTCTGGATTCTTATGTTTAGCCATCCTGCTCCACAGATGAGTTCAGCTTGCAAATTGAGACATCTATATTTCATTATGTCTAAGCTCTCATTATAGTCAATGGAGATCTAGGCAACAGAGCATTAAATAAAATAGCCAGTGGAGTCTAGACAGCAGTACATCTTCATAAAACAGAAACTTAAATTCAGCAAGCTAAATAGGTCTCTAGGCTTCATTGAATTTACCCACTAGGTCTACTAGATATGATTATCCTGACTGAGAAGTTTGACATTTCCTGTTTCATATTAGTCTGCCTCATTTGAATGCCTTGGATAATGTGAATCATCTCAGCTGTCACTAAACATCCATACTACATTATCTGAATCAAGCTTCTAAATTTAGATTACTTAGTCTGTGAGCTGAATCCCATCCTAAGGTGTTATTGATCTCCAAATGCTCAAAGACACATAATTTTTAATTCCAACTGAAGAAAAAATAAAATCTGAAATTACTGAATCAATATGCTTTTCGAAATTATATTTTTTATCTTGCCCGTGAAGAAGTGATCCATGAATCGAGAGGGTTTTAAATTTTTTTGTTAAGGAGCTGGAAGGGGAAATTCTTCTTCATAAGTGAATAAGAACTCATCCTGAGTGTATTTTGGTAATCAGTAGACATGTACTTAATGAAGGTAATTAAAAATACATTTTAAAACTAAGCAATTATTTGCTTTCCTCCCTACTGCATTTTTTTTTCATGTGTTTCTAGCTAATGTTAAAAAGAAATCGTCAATAACTCTAGTTATTTTTTTTAACCATAAAGGAAAAATGTTATTGATAGCAGTGACAATTTGACTTAGTATCTGAACATTAAGTCAAGGTCATATATGTTTACAAAAGAACATTAATGATGGCAGAAAAAAAAAGAACAGGAATTGGCAGCTATAGTATTTTTATCTAAAATGATATATTGAATTTTAAGGGAACATATTAAGATCACATATACACAAATTAAGAACTTGATTTTTGCAGTTTAACTGTACGTGAATATGCAGACAGTAACCTAAGTTGCAAGCTATTTGAGGCATAAAAATAATTACTGAGTTTAACAATAAGACACATTTTTTCTGCCATAACTCTCTATATTCTTTTATGATATTATACATATATTGCAATGAAGGTGTAAACCAGATATGTGTTCATGTGCTTTGATGTCTACAGTAAAGTTGTCACTGTTCACACGAAATAAAACTACTCCTCATATGCTGTATTCTCTCTTTAAATGTTAAACATTTTCTACTGTACAGTTTCTTTGTTCAAACGAGGAAGACCCAAAGTATACAGAAGTAACAAAACTGTTATGTTTGAAGGAAAATTATTGGATATTGCTTGGTATAGAGGAAATAATCATGTCCTTTAGGATAATGGACATTAAAAATCACCAAATCTTTTATTCATTATGTTACATCTTTTATTTTCTAAAATATTTGTCTTTTTTCTTAAGATGCACAAAAATTGGCTTAATGAAAAAGGTCAGCTCCAAAAATGTTGAACTCTCATTGAGATTCCTTTTTTGAATTGCTGAAGAAAAACAAGATGCTGCATAATGAAGACAGTTCTTTTATTTTCTGCAGCTTGACTGCCTTACCATTCATCCTGAATATCTCAATTTCAATGTAAGGAATGGAAAAAGTGTGCAGTATTGGCATGAGAGTCCACATTTGTAAGAAAGTAAAAGCTCAAAATGGAACCGTAGAATATGCAGCCTTACTGATGAAGAACTTTAAATGGCTTTGAAAGAAAAGGGCTCCTGCAGTGAAAAGTAGACAGAGTAGACAGTAGACAGAGTTCTGTCATGATTTAATATGTGACTGTTTCAAAGTATTAAGACAGAATGCTTAATATTTGCACAGTTACTTACGAACCTCTTGTAACACACACAGTTATACTCTTTAGATCTTAAGGGACTTGAATCTGAAGATTGTTCCTTATTGGTTTTGGATGACTGTGATTGCTCTGCCTCCATGTATTGGTCCTAAATGCATACTGACATTCTGACCAGAGCTTTTTTGTTATGTTTTTCAGTATCTTCATACATCAGCTAAAATTACATCAAGCTTTTAAAGCATATAATCAGACCTCTATAATCTAAATATTTATTAAATGTATAAATATAGAAACTTTTTTTTTCTTTACTGAGACACTTAATGACTGTTTTAGTTGCTGGTGACCGTTTATAAGGACTGAAGCACTACCATAGTTGTTTTTATTTACTTCCCCATTGTGACTGCATCAGATCTTCCCTAAGTACTGCTTTTCATTCAGCTTGAATGATAAAAAGTGAATAAACAACTATATGGGTTGGGGAGGGCATAGCATGAAGAGATGTGAAATGTAAGAAGTGGAAACCTTTCCAAAAAGACCATGAAGTTGCTGACAAGCAGAATCTGAAATGTGGATTAAATGGACCAGCCTTCTTGTTCTCTAATGATCTGTGAAAGAAATAAACGTGCAGCAAAGTCAGGAATTATAAAGCTCTTTACCCTTGTCTGCTGTTCAAATGGGTGCTTATTGATTCTGCTTCGAACTTTTTGTTTAATGATCCAATTACCTCCCTTTGCAGCTGCATAAAAAAGACACAAGCTATTTCTACACTGCTGAATGTATCCACCCTAGGGAATGATCCCTGGCTCCAAAGTGGTGCAGACTGCATATACCTACCATGTTTGAGGCTAGATCTTTACAGAGCAGCTATGCCATAGCCACACAACACAGCACTTGGTGCAGCAGCCTTTTTGGGCTGCCCCAGGGCACTACAACACGATCTTTTGGAAGGGGAAAGGAAGAGAGGAGGTGTTAATTTTAGTTTAAACTGTGGTATAATGTGAGAGCTTTGCTTGAATTTGATAGAGGTATATTGTAAGATGAAAAGGAAAGTACATGTTACATGCTCAGGGATATTTCATTTGAATGTCTGGAGGAGTCTGAGTGTGAAACGTGCAGGAGAGTGTTTCAGGACAGACCACTGGGAATAAACAAACATTGTTTAATCTTTTTCATATTGTCTTTTATGCATAAACTCAAAAAATGAGACATAACAGCATATGAAAAGAGTTACATTTTTGCAGTCACATACCTGGCATTTATGATAGAATCATTAAGGTTGGAAACGACCTCTAAGATCATCAAGTCTAACCATTGACCCAACACCATCATGACCACTAAACTGTGACCTGAAGTCCTGAATTTAATAGATGTAGAAATAAATAAATAAATAAATTAATTATCATTTATGATTCCAGGCAGCCCATGTGCTGTGCTGGGACAGAGAGGAGGAGGTAAGATAATTGCTTTATGTCATTTCTGTTACTGTTTTCTCAAAAGCTTTTGACTTCCATGTGTTCCAGGTTAGGAAACTGATCTTTAGCTGATTCTATCATTTGTTTTGCAGCACATTCAGATCTGACAAGAAATTTCTTACTTTAATTTCAGTTTTTTTAATTTTGTTTAGATGGATTTCATCTGTTCCAGTTTTAGGCCACTAAAAGTTCGATGTATATGTTTAAGGAAGTTAGACTAGGCTCACATTATAGACAAAAATGAATGTGTCCAAAGAGCAGATCATCTGACCTAGTCAGATACTCACTTGAAAAATTTTGTGTAAAGATGCATTTTTTTCATACATTAGTTATAAAAAATGTCTTGCTTTGGATTAAACATTTAATATCCCTACAGATGACACTGCAAGATATGACCTATTTATTTATTTATTTGTTTGCTTGCTGTGTTCTATCTTAAAAGCAAGTTGCATATTTTCTGCAGAACAGATATATGAATAATACAGCATTTTAAAATAAAACATAGAAACTTGTTATTTATGTGAGGATTACATTGTATTTCTTTTTGTTCTTTCTCCTTTTTGATGGTTTCTGTGGCTTCCTGGTCCTTGGAGACATTCCTTTTTCCTCTCCTTTGATGCTTAAACTATTTTATATAGTTTCAGATACAATCAAGTTTACTTTCTCCATCTTAATGCTTTGGAGGCAATTTCCTCTTCACTTTAAATTTGTCACTGGGGAAACCTTTTTCTTCCTCTCAGCCAAACAGACGGTTTTTATTTTTCATTCTTTATTTTTTTATTATTTCCACTAAAAAGGTCAAAATCATCTTGGCAAAGTAAATTTCTATATTGGCTCCATTATATTAAAATAAAAGCATGCAAATTTTAAATGGAAAGTCCCACGGGTTGGTTCAGTTTTTCCTTTTTCTTCTGAAGTGTGACTATACATAAATGACTTTGGCCCTTTTCACTACAATGTCTTAAATTCTTCAAGCTACTGATGAGATTGTTCTCTGAACTTGCATGTGAAACTTTTTGGACAGACCCGAAAGAAAAGAATGGATTTTGGGCTGATTAAGATTTAATCTCATTTTGCAGTTCAGGGTAGAAAGCACAAGGTAGATTAAATGAATTTTTCTAGATTTCAGTGAAAATTTTTAGTTATACTCGCCAATAACAATAGTCTAATAGTTCATAGCTGTGTATAGAAATGTGTATGTGCAGAGTTGTCCCACTTCAGTTGCAGTGCAGTTTGTTTTACTCCGAAAGTTAAATACCTGTTGCTTATGCAAAATTGCATTAATTTGCATTTGAGATAAGCATGCAGGAATATGCATGTGTACTGATAGCTACATCTGTACAAATGTTCTGCAATTACTGTAGTTCAACAGTGAGTTTTAGTATCATTACCCATCTTTTACTATGTCAATAAAAGAACAATATTAGCGTCAGCAAAACACTATTAATCCACTTGATCTCTACTGAACTGTCACTATTCTGCTGGATCCTCACAAAGTAAGGAACATTGTACTTGGTGAAGATATGTTCACATGTAATCTGCCATTGTTCCAGGCATGACTAGAGATTAGCAAGAGTAATAGCCTTTGCTTCAAAGCTTCAGACTTGTGCTGACTAGGCAACTGTAAGTCCTCTAAACTCTTTTGTTTTCTGGGCATTCCATATTGTACCAAACCACCTCTAACTGGAGTCTTCTGACTGAACATTCCTGAGTGAGTAGAGCTTGCTTGGGGTTTGACAGTTTCTGATGGTATTTGTGGTCTGCCTTTTCTTCAGTCCTTCAAGTAAGATGCTGTAGCTTGTACTCTCCGATTTCCACTGGCTTCCACTTTTCAATGGCTTGTGCTGAATGTTTTTCAGCTCCTGAAGTTCTTGAGCTCATATCTTTGCACTTCTGGCATTGAAATATCTATCTTGAAAATCTGCTGAGTGTACTATTCTTTAGCATGTAGATCTGACTGTAAATGCATCAAAGAACCTTGCGTCTGGATTTGTAATTACATGAGCCAGAAATTTATGCTTGAGATTATTTACTTGCTGACATCAGTGCGTTAAGCTCCTTCAATGTCGTTTCTTCCTCAGCTGCAGCAATTTCAATTTTTATTCTCATTCTCATTAGCCCCCTGACTTCGCCTCCATGTACTACATCACTGTTGTTACTGAAATCTGCATCAAAAGTTTTTTTTGGCAGTATCAAAATTAATCTTTGCTCCTATGCTTACTGAATTACCATACCACTTCCTCTTTCTTTCTTCTATTTTTTGTGGCTAAAAATCTTTTACTATTTGTTTTAATTTCCTTTGCAAGGTCCAGCTCAGCTTGAGAGTTGGCAAGTCTCACTTTTCTCCTACAAATTCTGACCTTCAATATTCAGCCAGTTTGTTCTTGATGCTTCTCATAGACTCTCAGCTTACCACTGAAAATCTTTTTTTTTGCACTGATGTGATCAAGGTCAGAAAAAGGTAAATGGATTTCTAATCTGCAATATAACATCTACCCACATCTCAACAGCTGCAGTGAAACATCACACAGAAGAGTTTATTCACTCCATGATTGAGTACTACATGATTCTCAGCATGAGGCAATTAGTTATTTAGTCAGGCCTTGGGTCTTTTCCTCTCAATCATTTTTCTTTTACTTAGTAAGTACACATATTGGTTTTACATCTGTGATTTAAAGTAGTTCCAAGCTTCTTTTTCGGGCATGCTTTTACACTTCCCAAATCCACACACACTGATTGCCTTCATTTTCCAAGTATTCTGTATTTTAAACAGAAATTCTTAATTTTGCTTTTATTTCTCTTTGCATCATAACTTTAACAAAATCTGCTCATCATCACTTTATTCAGGATAATTTTTCTTTTTCCACTTGTATTATTTTCTCACTACATCTTGGTCACGCATGCAGAGATACCATTGTTTTTCATGGTTCTGTTGTATAACATTCACGTCACACCACTTCTGTTAGAATACGGTCTTCAGTCAATATAGGGGACAGTAACAATATATTAATCTTGATACTGCATATAGCTCTGATAGTATTAGTAAGAATCCTATCTATACTAAAATCTGATCCTGACTGTTTTGAAAAAATGTTTATCAAACTTCTTTCTAGAACTACTTTGTACTTTTCTAAAGTGTTTCTACTGTTTTCTCAGGATTTTCTCTTCCCTCCACCTCTGCATTTGTATTATTAGTAGAAAAAAAAACCAAAACCAAACAAACCCAAACCCAAACTTCCAGGTCATTCACATCTTTAATAAAACCTTAATAAGATGTTTGTCTGGAGAAGCTCGTAACTTCTTCACACACATTTCTTTGCTTTGTCCCATCAGCATGACTTCTATAATCTCTATCTTTGGAAAAGCTACTTCACAAAATTATTCTTTAATTTTTATTTATTTATTTAGTTCTACGTACAACACCTGAGATGGCTTTGTATATGTTAATTTTAAAGCTGAAATTCTTTGAGTATTTTGCAGCACTTCATATTGACACTACTTCTCTCTATGGAATTAAGTGCCAGGGCTTCTTGTGGGCACAGAGCATGAGTAGACTGTCTCTACTCAAACCTACTGTAAATAGTTGATCATTAAGGACAGGTAGGTCAGAACCGTCCAAGTGCACTACGAGCCACACTCTTGTCTAATGTAACTGCATATATAAATTTTGTAGAGAAAACCTTGCTTTCCTGATGTACTGTCAGGACTCAGGAAAGGTTGCTGGATTTTGGTCATGCATTTTCTTACCAGTAGTATCACTGGACTGCTTAACTATGTCACATATAAACACAACAGTCTTGCCTTAGGTAAGTCCTGGATTTATGCCTTAAGGGATTTTATGTGTGTGCTCTTGCACATCTGCATGGGACATGGGGCATCAACACAGAAATGGAGGAAAAAAATCTTAAAGACTGGGAGAACACAGCTTTTACATAGATGTGTGTGTGTGTGTGTATCTGTATGTATGTATATATACATAGAAGCTGGTAGAAAAGCTTGAAAATGAAAACATCAGAAATTATTTTGGAAAGGCCAAAAACTTAAACTGATCATATCTTCTTATCTTAGTTTTTATTGTGAGTGGGTTATCTATAACAGCAATACGTTACGTTAAAAAGCAAGCAAAAAACCAACAAAAAAATTTTTATGCATTGGCTATATCCTTCCAAACAACTATGAAGTACTCCAGAATCTTTGAAATTTCCACCTCTCCACAAATATTAGAGTGAAAACACTTTATTAAACCATGGTTAAGTTTATGTTATTCAAAAGTTAAAAAGTACTCTTCACATGAAAACTGTTCAATGACCCTTTATGCTCATATTGCCAAGAACCACTCAAAACGGTCTTTTTGCAAATAACTTACAGTTAACCACATCAGATACAGCAGAATTAAGCTAAATCGTCTTTTGATATCTAACGTGTTATACTTCCAAAGTAGTTCAATGGCAGTGACAAATAGTTAAAGTGCAGGAAATTCACATGCATCCCCAGTGGCAACCAATCTTCAGGGCAGTGAGCATGGGAAATAAAGAATTCTTATTTGTGTTTCTTCCAATTTCTTGCCATGTTTCCTCATCCCAGCCAGAATTGCATTGCTAAAGATTCCACAGTGGCCAGTGAAAGGATGAATGGAATTTAGTTCTCTTTTGTGAGCTGTGTGAGGAAAGAGAAAGGACACAGTAAAGCTTTTATTGACCCAACTCCAAATCCAGTGTGTCTAACTAGGAAATTGTTCATTCAGATGGAAGCCAAAAAAGTGTCTGTGCCTCAATGTGGCTGAGACAGCAAAATCAATTCAGAAAACAACAGCTCTGTTTAGTAAGGATTCAAAGGAAGAGAAAGTACCTAAATCAATAAATAATATACATAATAAGGCATTTATACTGCATAATATTTATTAAAGTGTCAAGAAATACAAAATCCATCAGCTTCTACAAATACTGTCTTTCCATAGACCAGAAGGCCTTTTTTAAAATTTAAACAAAGTACTCTTAAGGGACAGAAAGATTTATGCAATTTTTCATTGCTCTCCATGTAGAAATTATTTTGCCACCTTTTTTTGGTTTGCTTGCATTGTAAAGAACACATAAAGTCACAAAATCTCAAACTGTTGAGATCTTTTAGTATAACCTTTCTAATCGCTCCCCTGGGATTTTTGATGCCTGTAGTCTTACAGCTCAAGAGCAACGTATGTCAGTGGGGATGATCAGCTCTACAATATGTGGCTGCATAACTGGCCTTTCAAAGCTGAAGCTATACCTGTGTATGCTTCCAGTCTAACCTGATCATAAAACATCATTATTCTTAAACATGGATACTTCAACTGGTCCATACATATTTTATCAACAGCTTCTATTAATGGAAATAAGTTAAATTGTTTATTTATATCTGTATATGAAGATGAATTTGTAACTCATTTTAATAAATCTGTATATTTATCATGTTGCTTTTAGGGAGGCTACGTTTTATTAATATTTGGAAGGCTGGTCAGTTCTACACTAGTTTCTTAAGCCTTCAGATGAGCTGAGTACAGGGCACACAGTGACCTGCTTTCATTTTATGTTGGCCCAGTCACAAAGTGTTGGTTTCCCTGAGTTACAAAGGAAACTTGGTGAAGAGACACCTTTTTTTAAGTATCTGAGTTGAGGAGATGGGATCCAAGTACTAGAGGGGTATAAAATATCCCATTCTTCATACTTGGTTGTCGGGAAGGAGCTCCGGAGAGAAGAGATGCACTCCAGGGGGTCAGCAGTCAAATCCATTTATTGCCAAGTTTTACAGCCTTTTATAGCAGACAAGAGACAGCCCCCCAAACCCCATAGGTCAACAAGCCTGTCCACATGCCTAAGCTGAGCTACAGATTGGATAATAATCACTGTCCACACTCTGTCCATGCGCCCTGTCAGCATCTGGGATAGCTCAGAGTTGTTGTGAGAAAGTTTGCTGATGTTTACATACTCGTCCTGGCGAGCAGCCAACAGAATCCACTAGCTATAAACATTTGCTGTTTGATAGATACTTTTGTGAATTTTCTCAGGCTTACAAGAATTTCACTGACTGCACTGTTTTTTTCATGCTCGGCAAAACATGCCATCCTGCTCTGCAAATCACGATTCCATACTTGGTATTATCTGATTGTTGAGAATTTTAATGTAGCTATTTTCACATTTTCATAACTATTTTGTGTTGCAGAACATGAATTTAGTAGACTGAGCTTTTATTTCAGGGTGTAACTGTGAAATGCTTTATCAGTGCTGTGTAAGACTTGGTGCATGTGATTAGGCAGAAGCATGAGATAGCCCTTGTCAAAAAAAAAAAAAGAAAGGGAAGTATGATGAAGCTTGGCAGCATGGAGCCTCAGTTGTCTCCCTCATAGCAGGGTCAAAATCCAAATCTTCTTATGTGCCTTCTTATCTACGCTCCTGCTCTCCCCATCTGTGGCAGAGGTGATAGGAATTTTCACATTTCCCCATGCACTTATTTGTTCCCACGGCTCCTTTCTTTCTTTCCTCCACTCTTTCTTTCCTCCACTCTTTCTTTCAGATTTTAAAATTATAAATTACATCTGATTCCTCTGACACTGCCTTATGGAAATGGTAGACTTTTTGGTTTATATTAGGTTGTGTGTTGAGTTCTATTAAAAGTAAGAAGAAGTACAGACTGTTGAAAACAGAAAAAAATCATGGAATAGATGTCATTTGTTCTAAAAAAACTGTTTCAAAAAACTAGTGTGATAGACTTGCAGCAAGTTGCTGGGAATTATCCTCCTTTGGAAGGGATGGAATAAAATAAATTTAGCTTAGTATCGAAATATCAAACATAGATCTACTGTACTAAGTGGAGGAGTGTTCGCTTTTGCATTTGACTCACTGAATATATTTTAATGATGTAAAAAATACATTTAATTTAGTGGAATTTTTCTTAACCTTCAGGTTGACGTAAGCTGGATCTTGGTCATTGATTCCAGTTTTCCTGAATGTGTCCTCTTCAAACAACTCCATTAAAACAATTTTTGTACTATACTATTGTACCTTTTTTTCTTTTTTTTTTCTTTAATGCATTTAGTTCTTTTTAATTCTTGGATCATTTTAAATTTCTGTTTTGATAACATTTTTATTATAGTACTGTGCAAAGCTACACTTCCCTTATTTGATGCATGAAGACCACTAGGAGAGAGAGTTATCACATAAATTGCACTGAAGGTATATAGTTTGAATATTGTCAGATAGGAAAGGACCATGTCTCAGCGGACCTAACTCCCTGTTGTTGTATGCTACAGAATTATATAATATATATTATAAACTGATTAATCTAGGGAATAAAACTCTTTGCATATCATTGTAGTTAAACAAGTCTTCTAGAACCTTATTGTTCTGATGGAAACTTTTTTTTAGTTCTGAGAATGTATTAAATCCTGGGTGATTCTGGATAACCAGATATGAAATGGATAACCATTTTTTTTCCACTGCCACTATTACCCTTCAATTTAAATAAACTTTATCTCTCATGGATCAAATGCACCCTTGGTAAATTTGCAGATGACACAAAACTAAGTGGGAGTGTCAATCTGCTTGAGGGTAGGAGCCCAGCACGTGGTTGCGAGGAGAGGAGGCAGTGGGAGCCGCTCCGCTCTGGGAACTGATTTTGCCTTTTCTTCAGGAGACCTAACTGTACTTGTATTTATAGATTAATTTAAAGTACAAATTTGAACTGCAGATCACAGAAAAGTAACTAAGCAAAGATTAAAACCTAAGCAAGCTTTAAAAACCTAACAAAATACTAGATGTGTAAAATAAAAGAAATTAAAGTCTCTGAAACAAGATGTATGCATATAACATACTTCAGGGTACTTATATTTTAAAATTCTCTCTCAAATGACTGACTTCCTCATAGCTGTTGATTTGGTCCTGTTATGATTCAGCCTTTCATCCCATTCAGTAACTTCTTCAATTCTGATAATTCTCACCAACCTTGTGTCATCACTATTTTGCCATTCCTTTATTTTTTTACAAAAATATGTGAAACGTATGCCCAAACCTCCCCAGGCTTCTGAGTTCCCTAGACGTTCCTAAATTTACCAGACTGCCGAGAAATATAATGCATGATCTTATTTTAGGTTTTACTGTCCTTCACTGCTGTTAAAATCTCCATTTGCTCTTAAACACATCTACTAGCAAAATGTGATGGATAAAAGTGAAATAAACTTTCTTCTTTAGCTGGATATCAGTTTGTCCCCCATCTCCACAGAGTGGTGACTGATAGCAGGGAGTATACAAGCTGCCCTGTTTATATTTTTGTAAGCTATGCTGCTGTGATCTCTACTATTTGATGCCCTCCACTTCCAATTTCCCTGCTGCATAGGATGTTTTGGTTGCCCAATATCTGTATTGTAGATAAACACAGAGGAGAGTGTTAGAAACTAAGAAACAGATTTCAAAGGCACAATACTGTATCCTGCACATCATCTAGACCACTTCCTTGATTGTCATCACTTTCTCTAAGGCGAGGCACATTTGGCTTGTTACATCTATCTGTATGTATTTTCAGATGTCTTTCTCCCCTTTGTTGTCAATTCTCTGCAACTGGTCATCTAATGAGCTGCTGTATACTGCTGTGTCTCTCAGCCATTGTCTGTTGTTTTTTTTTTTTTTTCCTGAGCCATGTGACTGATGGAAGGTAAAGCATTTTGTGATCACGTGTACCAAAGATGGACCGTAAAAATGCTGAAATGTAATCTTATTACATGAACTTGTTCAAGCACTAGTAACAATGGACCTCATATTATGTAAATGAGGACAACCATTTTTTAATCTTCATAGAACTTCATCTTTAAGATGTATTAACTGCACTGGATTACAATGACATGCTCATGATATTAAGTAAAAAAATAAGATTATGAGACACTAACCTGTTTTTTTCACATATGTGAAATGCCATAAATTTCAGGTTTGAGCTGGGTTTTGTGTCATGTGTTTTTTTTTTTTTTGTTGTGGGGCTTTTTAAAACTTTTTTTAAAGGTCTTTTAAAAACTTTGGTAAGGGAAATAAACAAAATCTTTGTCAATTCATGGCATAATAATATGAGCTTCAGCTTTACTGAATAACTATTTTGGAATGCCTGAATTCAGTTGAATGCTATCTTTACACAGAGTTTGGTGTAATTATTTAATTAATGGAAATGAAGTATTGCAGCACTGAAGGGTTTGAATAAGTGTTGAAGGACACTGTGGATAAGACCCATGGCTTGGCTGCAGCTCAGGGAAATTCACATATTTGAATAATGAAATGGTGAATTTTCATTGCTTGTCTCTCTCTTGCTTCTTTCAGCTTTGCATCATGATGGAACCAAAGAAATCTGTCTTCTGCCAGACAGTAAGAACCTAGGTTGCTGGGGCAACATGCTGTCTACAAACAAAACCTTAAAATAAAGGTGGCTCATTTCCAAGTCACCATTTTTCAGGGGCTTGGTTTTTTTTTTTTTTTTTTTTTTTTACCTTTTCATTGAAAAGAAACACACTGGCAAGAACGCCTTGCAGGAGGCTTTATAATCAATAAACCTGTTGTTTGTAGAGGGATTATGAATCAGAAAGTAATGCTAAGCAGGTGAGAAATGTACACCAGGAGTTCTCAATTTTAAAAATATGAAAACCCATAGAAGAAGCACATAAAAGTTCTAAAGAACCTATTTAGAAAATATCTGTTTAACTAAGAATTGGTTGCTAGGATTTACAGAGATTGTCATGAAGTTGTCTCCAAATCGGCTTCACTGAAATGCTAACTGGGTGAAAAACATGTTCTTAATGTTACAAGAGTTGCATAGGATTAAACTGAGCACTTCCCATTGAATCAAATGGAATCTGTGTAGTGAAATTTAAGCTCAGTCCTTTGGAAACATTCATTGTGCATCATGAGTGCAGCAATGTTTCAGCTACAGAAGAGGAAAAAACCTTAGTAACAGAGGCGTGACAACAACAACAAAAAAATAGAATATACTAAATAAAAAACAAACTTTGTAAAAGCTCAAAATGTGTAACCATCTTCTTGCATAACAACAACAAAGTCCATTAACAGCAATGATGCTATGGTAAAAGGTGCTTGCAGAAAATATATCTCACTATGCTGAAGTGTTGAATAGTGAGTATTCAGTGCTTCATAGTAAAATTAACCTGCAAGAGACACTATGAAGCTGTTAGAGGGGGTGATCTTTCTTGAATTACAATGCAAAACAATGTGAGTTACTTTTCTGGGTCTGATAATAATCCAAAGGCTGTATTGCAGGATGCATGCTGTCTAAATTAGGTGCCTATCTGTTCAATGCTGGAAAACAAAAGGAATGTCAGGAGAATATGCCCACTTGGGGGCCATTTGCTGAGTGAACTTCATCCAAGGCCCTGTGCCATGTGGAAAACAGCACTTGGTGCACCCCTTTTTGCATATGATGCAGGGGTTAGAGCACTAATCAAAAAAGATGGAACCTGGTATGTATTTGTATTAAAGAGAATTAAACTCAGTGTTGAGCAAGGCAAGAATCTTCACTGTGGTCACATTCACTCCCCAAATAACAGAGTAGCCAAGACCAACCAGAGGAGAAGAAAAATGATTTTGGCACAAACTCAATCTTCTTCCCTTTTGGAGCCAAGGATCATCTAATCTTCATGGAGAAAAGGCCTTGCCACTGTGCATCACTGTGTTACATCCTTTCAGTACATATGAACACCTGTAAGAAAGACGGGGCAGACTTTTAGCAGGACCTGTTACAGAATCATAGAATCATTAAGGTCGGAAAAGACCTCTAAGATCAAGTCAAACCATCACCCAACACTACCATGACAACTAAACCATGTCCCCAGGTGCCACATCTAACATGTTTTTGGACACTTCCAGGGATGGTGACTCCACCACCTCCCTGGGCAGCCTGTTCCAATGCCTCACCACTCTCACAGGAAAGAAAACTAAACCACCCCTGGTGTAACTTGAGCCCTGTTGTGACAGGACAAGAAATAAAAGTAAGAGAGGGTAGATTTAGTCTAGATATAAGGAACAATTTTTTTTACAAAGGTGTTGAGACAGTGGAATAGATAGCCCACAGAGGTGTTAGATGCCCTATCCCTGGAAACGTTCAAGATCAAGTTGAACAAGGCTCTGAGCAGCCTGCCCTAGTTGAAGACTTTCCTGTTAACTGCAGGGGGGTTAGACTAGATGACCTTTAAACGTCCCTTCCAACCCAAAACATTCTATGATTCTGTCTGTAAAGAGGAACAGCCTAGGCTAAACAGAGATCATGTTTGTATAATAAATTAGAGTATATTCATTATGAAATTCTATCTCTCAGCTTATGTGATTCTGTTGCTCACACAGCACAGGTTCCAGCTTCATTAGATGCTATGCAGCATGAAGAACCCAGGAGTGGACAAAGGGAATTTGCCAGATGCCCTGAAATGTCAGCATACAGGGTTTCTTAACTCTGATGCAATGCATGTAAGGGTTTAAAGGTGCAAAGGTGGATGCCAAGGAAGTGGGAACAACTGGACATAAAAACAAAGGACTTCAACTGCAGTGCATGTTGGACTCTTGCGTGTCTGTTATGGTGCCCCATCTACAGTGAGTCATCTTATGGAAAAGATCTTTGTTTATGACAGGTCAGCAAACTTCAGCAGGCAAGTACCCCATATAGATTCTAACATTTCTAGTCCCAGCTCCAAGTGGAAGAAACTCATTCTTCTTGTGGCCTGGGGACTTTAAATTTAGTAGCTTATTTCTTGAGCAGTCTGCTCCAGTGGTTTTCTTGTATTGGACATGAACGTACTCACTGATTCATTTCTAAAATTAAACAGTTCATAGAAATGCCCATTTTGTTAATCCTGCTGGGACTTGATTCTGAGCAGTTCAGCAATTCAGATGTGTATAGATCTAGCAATCAGGAAAAAAACCCATGGAAATTCCAGTGCTTAGTTGCCTAACCAGGGATATCATGAATAACAGGACAACTGAGTGTTAGACTTAATAACCAGAAAAGTGTTTACTTGTCTAAGGTCATATCCACCACAGAATAATTTTGAGACTGCCAAATTAATGCACTCAGGCAGTTAACAGTGCATAAATGCAGTCAGGGTGCTTTTAAGCCTAAACTGAGTCATGCAGAGCCAGAAGAGTTATCACTGCAGTGTGCCTTTCCTTAATTTCCACTGTTAGCCTACGTGGAGCCAGGGCTGGTATCTCTGCAACAAAACCCATGGGACACAAAGAAATACTGTGAACCATTTAGGAAGTAATCAGAATTCCTAGAAGTAAACCACTTTGCCTTCTTGTGTTTTCAACACAAACCCCCTTTTTTATTTTTTTTTTTTTTTTTTTTATGCTAAGTGGATTAAAACCTTAAAGATGTTTTTCCTGATGATATTTGTATCTTTTCCATAAAAGAGCCTTAGCATCTTTTCCATAAAACTGTGATGGCTTAAAGTGAGAAAACTGTTAGGGGAAGAATGAAATGATGAGAAGATTAAATGCTTCTCTGGCTTTGAAGCACCTGCCATTTAGTGTAGGGCCTCCTTTGTATGAGAAGAGAAAAACAATTCTTGAGCTATCCAGCTGGACTTTCAGTCGGGCTGCAATGAGGTTGACAGGTGAGGTAAATGTTGCTGAGCATGGAGGTCTGGCAAAAATGCCAATGGCCCCTCAACACTTGTGCTTTATGAGTTAGTGACAGTATGAAACTGAACCTCTGATTCTATTCTGAAAATGTAACCAGCTATGGAGGAAACAGTTGGTTCAGGACAGCTGACTGAACAGCGAAATGTACTATACAGGCAGAATGAACTTTCAAGTGAATCCTCTTTCAAAATATTGTATATAATACATCATATATTTTATATCATATATTTATTATATATTATATGTAATATCTTATATCTTATATATTATTGTCATCTTAGTAGCATTTGACAAAGCCTGTAGGTAGAAATAGTCAACTTAGCTAATGCACTAAAATTATACTGCTGAACATCTCAGCATTAATTATTCCTCAGCTAAAACTCCTGTTTAAAACTGCTTCAGATTCAGGAAAAAATTACTAACACTACAATTCCCCTTAAATAAGTTCACTCACTAGATCAGGTAGGATTTCTAGTTTAGCAGGACTGGTTGTGCAAACTAGCCAGGTCTCCATTCCATTTTGGGGTGAGATTTGGGCACTTCTATCTCTCTGTGACATGGAAAAGAATTGCAAGAGGGTTTGATGTAATCTGGGTTTTAGTGTGCCCTGAAAAGAGAGTCAGAACCAGAAACAAACAAAACAGACGTAAATGGGTAAGTGTAGATACATCTAAGGAGACCAGTTTACTAAGTGGGCCTAATAATTTGCATGTAATTTTGTCTATATTGCCTTCTGGAAGTGAACAGCCCAAGGCAGGGATGGGAGAGAGTGCTGGTAGTGTGGCAACATGAAGTGTCAGGCATCTTCTTCCTGGTACTTTAGCAGCATAAACCCTGTTTGCAGGGGCTGGAAGCAGAGAGGAGTCACTATTTGGCCTGACTACAGCAATGGAGGATGAAAGATGAGACTTGTGCTGCAATGACACTATGGCATGAGTGTTCGTGTGGTGCTCTCCACTCTAGTGTAGGCCTAGTGGTACTGCTGTGAGTATGTTGGTTATCTGCGGTGCAGCTACTGTAAGAGTTGTGGGAAACAGATTTATCAGAGCAGTACGGTAAATTCAGGCACAGCTCTTACTGAACTTAGTGTGTAACCAAAAATATTGTTGCTGGTTTAAGTGATAAAGGGCCATCAGTCTCATAATTCTATGAGGTTCTTTAATATTTTGCTTTTTTGAACTTTATAGGAATATTTGTTAACATAAGAACTGTCCACCCAAAAAAAAAATAAAAAAATAAAAAAAATTCTTTCTTGTTCATGTGCCAGGTATGTTTGCCTCACTTTATTTTCCTATCATGCCCTTGAACTAGTACTCAATTTAACTGAAGTATGGCTTTACAACTTTTTTTTCCCCAGAGATATATGTATATATTTTTTTGGTTGATATTGCAGGAACTGCTTTTTGAATGGTTTCAAGATGTTCTTCTCTTCTAAGGCCCCAGACAAAATTGTAAGTTTAAACACTTGGGCACACCTTATTCTCTTCTTTCAGCAGACCTGAATCTCTGCTAAACAAATGAGGATGAAAGAGAAATAAACTCACATTTGTCATAGGTGGAGATGAATATACTGAAAGTTAGATAGCTCTTTAGCTTCCATAGTCATTCTAAGAACTAGATGCACTATGTACCTCAAGAGTTATCTTTGTGCTATGTAGCAAGTCTTATTTTCTGGGTAAAATTCTTTGTCTTTTGATTTCAGCATCACAAGAGAAGTCTGGATGTACATTTTAGCTTTTCATCAGTGAAAAGGTTCTTGTTTGTTTCTCCCCTTTAGAACATGCTTTCACAGCACTGTCACTGGATGCAGGTAACAGTAGGCTTTGGGAGCAATCAAAATTCCAAGTTATATTGTTACATAGTGACAGTAACAAAATCCAGTAACTTAATGCACCCACAATGTGATGTTGCAACTGAAAAACAGAAAGTATCAAAAACTCCAAATTCGCTTCTTGGCTTTCTAGAGTACAATTCTTACAACATTATATGTAGTATCACTCTGGCTGTTACACTGGGGGATAGTTTCCCCTGGACTAGGCTACAAAATATGTATATGAAGACATGGAAACTGCTAAGATGACACATCAGTGAAGGAGGAAACTTTTCACGTTGTTTCAAAGGAAGAAAATCTGTATAAGTGATCTGGAAGAGTTTATAAGAACACCACACATCACTGTAGATTTGTTTCAACAATGCATCCTGTGAGCAATCTGCAATCAGTTCTTTATACATAATTATTGCTATATCTGCAGTTACTAAAAAATCTTTATGCAAACTAGGAAACAAATGCAAATCAAGATGTTTATTGTTACTCTTACAAGTAACTCAGAGAGAGACTACTCTGTGCTGAAGACAGTTCAAAAATTAGATAGGTTAAATTGCACTTTGGAGTGTGATCTACTTCATCTACTTATGAAATTCATATGCTGTATATGAAATTAACGATATTCGGTTTCTAACGGAATGTGTCTGATAAAATGGAGATGTCTTAGTACTCCAGTGACCAATTCCTTTCATTCTAATGCTGATATCTAAAACAGATCATCCAAATAATCCCCTAAAAGTGCTTATTTCTTCCACTGCCTTTAAACTTTCTCATACAGGATGTGGCTCACATCTAAATTTTAATTATCTAAAGTTAGGTGAGATGAATCTAGCACTCCTCTCCTCTTTATTTAGATGCTTCAATTGAACTTTTAAGTTTGGATGTCTCTTTAGAGTCATCCTGGACTGTGTTCTGTCTTTTCCTTCTTTGTCTCACTTGGACAGGAATTTAATTATTTTTAGCTGTCATATCCTTAAATAATCCCATTTGTTATTTATATTCCTTATTTGTACAAACCCAAATGTACTGTGTAAAAAAGACAGAATATTTTCTTAAATGATGTTGTTTGCAATTACGTGCTAATCAGATGTTTAGCTACATTGTGAAGAATGGCGACCAAAACTTGAAAACATATCCACAAACACCAGTATATTACAAATCTGGTATATGGTCAGTCCTTTTAAGGGCAACAGTTTTAATCCAATTTACATAACAGAATTGTAGTTATATAGTCACTGTGAATAAAACTCTTCCTTTACAGTATATTGTTTTATTACTTAGCTTAGATTTCTTCTTTTTGCTTCCTTTATCAAATGGGTGAACTTAATACATCTCAGCATAAGTGTAACATGCACTGAAATAATTTGGTTTTTATTTTAGAGATTGGGCCCATACTCCCAATCATTAAACAATGAAAGGATTATACATTAAAAAGGGCTGTATGCAATCAAGAAGATATTTTAATTAATCATAAATAGAGCTGACTCTGCGGAAATAATTTGACCTGACAGTTCAAGGTTTGATCAGCACATCACAGAGATTAAGAATACTTTTGACTTGAACAGAGAGAGTCCCAGAGAGTCACTGCAGCCTGAAATACTTTAGGAAAGCTAGTGTGTACAGATCACACAATGTCATTGTTTCTCTTACTGCTTCCATTCCATTAGGAACCAATGCAGGACTCTTTTAACTTCCGAGAAACCTTCTAATATCATGCTGTCCTGGTCAACACTGAAGCAACAGAGATTACAAGACATCAAACTACAATCTTTTATCCCATGTTCTGTGTGTATAAAACAAGGAGTCAGCTTCCCTTTGAAGTACTAATTGACTGTCTGTATCAATCAGCACCTAATCCCTTTCCTGCATGCATTTAGGTCTCCACAGTAACTGAGCTGCCCTTCTCTGGGGTCTAAGCTGTGAAGCACTTACAGTAAATGTGTAGTATGCAAAGGGAGTAATTGATCTAAGTCTTTGAAAACCTGTCTAAAAGCAACTAGACCTTCTAATTCATGCTTTAGTCTAACAGCGAGAAGATGAATAAGAGTTAAGAGAACTCTAGAAGACAGTACATTAAAAAATTAGCAGTGATAAGAGAGGCATCTGCTTTTTAAGATTTTTTTAAAACTTTTTTTTTTTTTTTTTTTAAACACAGATTATGAAGGAACAGAAGGCACCAGAGATTTCCTGATTGTTCTGGGTCTTTACATTTAGTGCCGGAGATGTAATCACAAAGAATTTGCTTGATGTTGTTAGGCACAGCTCCAACTACTACCTTGCTCATTACAAGAATTGTTAGTACAAGACCTTAAAGAACCGTTTTAACCATTACTGGGAGCACAAGTCAGACACAAGTGATCTTTTAGAGCTGATAGCCTAATAGTCTAGCAAGGCATCTGAAGTGATTTGCACTTACTTGATTGCAATCTCTGCTTCTCCCATGAAACAGAGATCAGGAAGGAGCCCACTTGGAATGTCAGTTTGTAATACGTAAAAGGGAAATGAAAGAGACATAGTAAAGGGGATTTGAGGGACATTCTCCAGAAAGCACTGGCTCTGGCTCTGTGAATTAGAAGAGAAAAAATGCCATAGATCACAGTAAAAAAGCAAAGCTTCAGGTCTTGAAATGCATAGTAAAAAACGTCAGTTCATGTAGGAAGCACTGTGATGAGCAGTAAAAGTTTAGGCTTGATGAACATTGACTATTCAGATGTTTTCTTTTTTTTTTTTTTTGAGTAAGTTACTAGAAGCATCTTTATTTTAGGAGTATGATAGGTTTTCCTTCAGCACAAATGTTTTTTTAAAGAATGAATACTTCCTCAAAAGATAATAATAAACTGGTTAGCAATAATTCCTAGCATGTACCACTTAGGCTCAGTACTTGTCCCTTAACATATAATAGCAGCACAGTATTCTACATGTTCTTTTATGTTTTGTGTTGTTAAATTATCGACCTTTCAGATCCAAGGATTAAAGTTAGGGAGGTTTTATATTCTTTCAGACAGGGCATGCTATATAGCCACATTTGCTTGAGAGGAACCATGCCTGAACTACTACAGCTGGTGAATTCATAGTACGGATCTAAGATAGAACATTTTAAATATAGAATGGAAACCTCAGAAGAATTCTTACCTTTGTTAGACTTCAGTGTCAAGTAGTTGGCATGGTTGGCTAAAAAGGTTTCCTATCAAGTATAGTAATCTTTTGTGTTGATTGAAAACTACTAAAATATCTCACAAATTTGAGTGCCTCTATTTTGAGGGCATCTGTCTTGCTAGAGTACAGGGAAAAGTTTAGTTATTAGTGTGCAGAAAATGCCATTGCCAGAGGTCGATGTTCCAATAGGAGACAGAGGAGTCCTGTAAAATATACTTTATTTGAATAAAGGGAGAGTCCACGGGCAGATCCCGGTGGGGTCTCTCAGTTTGACTGGGGGACGCAGCCCTCTTTTTATCCTAATTTCCTGGCCGCAAGTTTCCCTCCTCCTTTCCCCATTGGCTGAGGTGCTTGGAGTGTACAGACTGCCCGGTACGCCTACTACATATCCCCCTCAACATGTACCCC
This sequence comes from Merops nubicus, assembly GCF_000691845.1. Taxonomy (NCBI): domain Eukaryota; kingdom Metazoa; phylum Chordata; class Aves; order Coraciiformes; family Meropidae; genus Merops; species Merops nubicus. The sequence goes on along the minus strand of NW_008621127.1, from coordinate 108,992 downwards.
ACTTTACATCATACATCGTATGTTTCATTAACTTCATTTTATGCCTCCCCTGGGAGGAGAAGTCACTACGTATAAATTCATTAAGCATGCGTACTAGTTCCCAAAGTTCAGAGGTTTAGGCTATGTAAATTTCTTGAGGTAGATAATCTAGGTTTGTTTAAATTCATTCAAGTTCTCAAGTTCTTCTTGCTTGGTTCTTTTTGTATGTAAAGTGGCCAGACTATAATCTTGGAGCACTGGTGATTGTATCTCTCCACATAGTGCTTTTCCCCCACTCCCTGCTGTGAAGACACATTTCCCGCTTTATCCTATCATTAGGAAACAGCATTTTCTGGAAAAATAATTATAGTAGTCATTTTTCAAAAACCATTTCCAGCTTTTTGCTAAACAGTCACACAGTTCAATTAAATGTTAAATGAAATCTTATAATTTTTATTATTAGGCAATTATTTTAAAGTGGCATGTCATGGTTTCCAAGGACATTTTGGTTTTGTCTTTGTATAAAGCAGAGCTCTTAAAGGTGAATTAAGTTTGCTGGTCTCTTGGGTGGTCACTTAAAACAGGTCTCTGCATATGACAAGATCTGCTATAAAGACAGACCGTGTAGCTATGTAGCAAGGAGGTCAAGACAGAGGGGACTTTAGAAAAATAAACAAATCAAGCAAAGAAAACAAACCCACTTGTGCTACAGCTGCTTACACCTTAGCAGCTTTTTTTTTCTCTGCTGCTCCCTGAGCAGCAACCACTCAGTACCAATCCATGTGACAACTTCTTCCCCTTTCAGGAGCTGTCTAAACTGTCTGTTTAGAAAAAATGAAGCCTGAAACTCAGCTGTTGTGTCCACCTTGTCCTGACCCTGACCCTAGGCTCTAGTCAGAGTTGTCTGTTTAGGAGTGTTTGGAGCTAGTCATCTTTTGACAGAAGAGGACTGGTTTACAGGAGAGCATAGCGAGCAGTACATAGAGCTTCCTATGAGAAGTAGGGCTAGAGAGAATCAGTGTCTTTAGCTCATTCAACCTAATCGCTAGATTTTTGATGTTTCTGGCTGACTTTTATGGCAGCTTTGCTTTGCAAATAAGATGTTGCCTTTTTTTCATGGAAAAGGGGTAGAGGGGAAGGAATGACCAAAGTTGTGTTCAGTCAATGAACATTTCTGATTCCTCTTCTGTCCAGTGCCCCTGTAAGAATGGCATTTGGAAGGTCCTCACCTTTCACAATATCTGCCCTGATCCTTCAGGAGCCCTAATTGATTGCTTTTTCCTTGGGGTTGGGGAAATAAAAGAGGGTTCACTTTCAGATTCTGATATCAGAATTAGGTCTAGATTGTCAGTTGTGGGATGAACTGAATACACGATGACCTGTATATTTTCTAGGGCAACACAAACATTTTTAATAAAATCAAAATCCTTGACATAAATAGTTTTGATCAAAATGTATTTAATTAGAAATCTTGTAAAAGTAGAGTAAGAAGTTCTTATAAAAGCCACAGCAAGTACATTGTTTTGCCCTGACTCACGAGGCAGACTACTAAAATTACATTATGGATACGAGTAGAAGGTATATGAAAAAAGGAACAGTTCACAGTCTGTATTAGGACGGGCCCAGGTTTAGCCTGGAGAATGCTGGGCTTTAAGAAGTGAATTGCTTCTTGTAATATGAAGGAGATGGATGAATATAAATGACCTTGAGATAAGATAGTTAAAGAGTAAATAGAAAAAAAAAATCAGACCTTAGTTTACTGCTTGAAGAATTTATTTTATAATCATTATGTTAAATGGAAAAATGTAACATTTTACAGCTAGAAGTTAGCAATCATCTGTGTCCAAAGAGTACCTCAGTTTGGTTCTCCTAAAAAGTGAAATAGCTAAATTCCTCTTACCTTGACTTGAAGAAGTGCTTGTCTTCACTTTGCTGCTGGTTTTGTGCCAGCGGAAGAAGACCTGTATTTATTATTTATTGTTTTCTGTGGGTTGCTAATCTTGGTTTCAATTGGAAAAGCTGACTTCCTGTGAATGTATTAAGAGTGGTATGAAGGGCTCACTAATCAGTGCTTTATAAAATATCATTAATAATTTACATGCTTTAAGAACAGACCCATAGCATTTCCAGGAATATGCCAAATATTTTCTATGAGTAACCTCCTGTTAAATATTTTATCAGCAAGAAATTATTTAACTCATCAAATGAATTCCAGCTTTTGGTGTCATGATGGGTCACATGTATGAGTCTGGCATCCTTCTCAACAATGTTGGTCCTCAGATAAGAAAGTGAAGTATAAGACGCCATGGAGATTAATTAGCCAGGAAGAAAGTATGCATGTCTGAGGTGTTCAGAAGACATTAGAGCTTTAAATGATGGGTGACAAAGGGAGACATTAGCTCTCTGAGGTAGGTTTAAGAGAAAGATCAAGGAATTGGAGGAGGTAAAGTTGGAGCTGTAGAGTTGGAGCCTCAGGTCCACCCATGCAGGAGATACAGCAATCGTATTCCAAAGGATGCATGGCTTGCTCTTAGAATCCTCCAAATTTTCTGAGCAACTGTGAAGTAACAGACTGTTTTTTGCATATTAGCCTCCTTCAGGGTGATGATAGTGGGAAGTGATTCAACTATCTGGCAAGGCAGCCTCTTTAGAAAACAACCATATGAAAATCAAAAAGGATGAATTGTCAGCCTAGAGTATTGCTGTCAACCAGGCTGTGCTCAAGACATGTTTCTGGGTGTTGTCAGGGAAATCAGTACAAAGGAGTTAAGAAGTGCACTTCCTATCTTGCATGCTGTTGTACACATATACATCACACAGAAGGTTTCTTTTTTTTTTTTTTAAAAAGAAAAGTTTTTCTAAATGAAACATCCGTCATTGCACTGTATATAGAGATCAATGTTTTTTGCATTCCTTGTGGTGTTATCATCCCCTTTCATCAGCTAACTAGCTAATTTACACCACCACAGCCTTCCTGTTACAGATAGAAGGAAGGATTTGATGTAACCTGAAACTCTAACTCACTCATTACCCAACAGAGGGTCACTCTGCTGTAGTAGTGAATGCAATGAATATAAAAGCATTTTAATGGAAACCTTCCCTGCGGCTGGAGAACATTCTGTTTGAAGAATTTCTGGTAAACAGGCATTTTCCAAACATAAATATTTGTGTTTTTTTTTTTTTTAAATTAATATTTATTCTGTTTCACTCTACATTTATTTGTAAAGAGGAAATGTCTGTATAAATAGATGATTAAGAGCTAGAGTGCATATTACCAAAGAAGGATTGTAGCTTATTTCTGATCGTTGCAGGAAGAAAATAGCCTGAAGCTGTGATGATCAAAGGAAACACAATACTGAAAGCTTCTTTTATTGTACATTTAGAATAGAAGAGTGTACTGTTGCATCTTTAGAGTTTTAAGTGCTTCTTCTGACCTTTTATGATGCATAGGACACATGCATAACCACAGCGTAATGGTTGGAATCGTTGGCAACACTGAAGAGCTCATGTTTGCTCATAGCTGACTTGGGGGCTAGCTTGTGAAGTAGAAGAAAGGAGATAAATCTGCCTTGCATATCACTCAATGCCCTCGGTTATTGCTGTCACTCTCCCTGAATATAAAAACAAGGGAGAGCTAGTGCCCTCATTCAGCAGGGTATTTAGCATCACTTTAGCTACATGAGCTGTCTATCAGCCGCTTCTCCATTTGCTTGCAGTGTTCCCCACTTTAAAGTTTTAATGGTAAGGTGATACTTAGCTAAGGCAAAGCCAGAGGTTTGGCTCACTTCTGGGCTCTGTGCAGTGGAGGTAGTTCCTAGCAGTGAGCTGACCATTAAACTGAAGATCTCGCTGTCAGAGTCTGCTGCCTGGGGAACTCTGACCTACACCTCTTAGTCCCTGCTTTTTTTTTGCTTAAGTCAGCCTAACTATGTCAAAATAAAGCTTTATTCCTGAAATCTTTCAGGTAGTTTTGAAACAGCAGTGCAGTTTTTTGCAGCCATAAATCTTTATATACTCTATTAGATCAAAAATCTCTGCTTGGATAATCACAAGGATGTCCAGATGATGTTAAGGAGTTAAGGTCAGTATTGATATAAGTATATTACAGCTAAGCATGTTCACATAAGATATGTGATTATTTTGAATAATTCTGCATACTTTTTTGAGAGTAAAATATCCTGCTTACTTACATGTAAGGTCATGGCACAGTCTAAGAGGACAAGCTGTGATAACAAACTCAGATATCCCTTGCACCCCTAGTGTACTCATTGTCAGCACCAGGTACCTAAGTAAACATGATCCAAGTACAATTTTTCCTCCAAAGTTGCATCTACACAGAACTTTCCAAGAGGAAATGTAAGATATCAGAATAATAGAGGTGATTATTGCTTTGAGAGGGGTAGGTATCTGGCATTTGGGTTAATTTCTTCCTATTGCTAATTTAGACTTGATGATTATTTGCAAACATCCGCGTTGAAGGTCAGCCTAATAGCGAGAAGACCGTGTGTGGCTCTGTGTGACTCCTGTGTAATTTCTCTTGTTGAAAAGTTTCCATTACCTCCTTGGAGGGGTTCAGGAATGCTATGCAATACCACATGTAGAGTTTTTCAGAAGTTATTTTCAAATTCAAATGAAACAAACAGTTCCAATAAGATTAAAATACCTTGGAAGAGTGTTTTCCAGAAAAGGTATTGTTTTATAGAGGTCTGTATACTGCAGAAGAAATAATTCAGAACATGCCCTTCTTGCTTTACTGTACTGTATTTTGCAAAATAAGTGGGATTAAGGATGGACTCAGAACATTTTTGCCCTGATCCATTTCTTGTATAATACATATTTAACATGTTTCACTTGAATGGCCCTTTTATGTTAATGTTTCAGAGGCTTTACTGGAATATTTGCAGGAAGGTATCACTGTTGGGTTCTGTGGTTATTTTCTTTATATCCTTTAAATTGCTGTACTTCTTAAATAGTAATTGGCAGAGTAATATCAGAATAATTTATTTTTTCAGTGCTCCAGTCTTATTTCTTGCTCACTTTTAACTGCTTTCTGGGAAGATATTTAAAAAAACTAAACCCCTGATAGCCTCTAGAAGGGTAAATTACACTCAAGGCCAAATTCTTCTAAATGGAAAAACATGTTTTTCTGAATGAACATTTAACTGTTCAAGCTTTTAACCCTGTGATTAATCTCTGTTCATCTGTATGTTCCGCCAGAATATTCTGAATTATGTTAATCTTCACTGAAACTATGTAAAAAAA
>NW_008621127.1:92041-103720 GCF_000691845.1 Merops nubicus | reverse complement strand
TCCCTATGAAGAGACCATCCCCTTGAACACTGTTTTTAAAATTGATAATATATATACTCATGTGCTAATGGATGCATGTTTGCAGCAAAGAAGCTGCAATGATACTGCTGAATTTCTTACCTATATTTTTAAACTCAATGAGTCAACTGATGTTCCATCTTTTACTTAGTGAGAGAGACATAGGTATAATGGATGGAAATAAAAAGTACTGACTAGGACTGAAGGTCTTGAGCAAACACAGCAATAGATGGTCCTCATTAAGGCAAGTTGCAATACAGATAGAAGTTAACCTGTTGATACAGACTGAGTTACAGGAATATTCAGGCAGACAATGGTGTTTATAAACCAACCATGTGGCACTGAAAATTTTAGTATGCTTCAATATTTAAAAAAGAGAGAAGTATTTTAAAGAGGTATTAAGAGGGATGAGTACAATTATAAGTTTTCCTATAGCAATGGAGAAGGTGAAAAAACTTGGAATTATATACAGAATAAAAATTTATTTACTGTTACTGAATCATGTAGTGTAAGTTTAAGACAGAAAGCACTTGAGGAACAAAGACAAGAAAAGACTATCACCTTGATGACATAAAGAGTGAAGAATGAGTCCAAGGACCTACAGAGCAGTGATGTTGTTCAACCTATAATCTGAGGGAAGTAGAGACATTGATTTTAGCAGAAGCATTCCAGATGGGTATTGTGTTACACTGGAAGTCTTGTTATTGGTAGAAGGGAACTCACCATGCATACAGTCCAATTAAAATTTTTTATTGCAACAAAAAAGAAAATAGACATTATTAGTAGTACAGTTACATTAACTCTGCAATATTCAGTCTGATATTATTTTCATAAGTCTTCTTAACATAGACTATTTCTTTCTGCTGATCCCAACTAAAATTTAAATGTTGTACAGTAGCCAAACATCTTCAACTAACATAAAGGGATGTAATTTTTTAAGTGATTACTTAGCTTTCTTAGCCCTTTGCTACTCATTGCATTTTCAGAGTACACTAAAACAGGATAGACAGTAGCCACTTAAACACTGGGCAATGGTCATTACACCTAAAACAAACTAAACTCCATTTATAACAGGGCAAACCCAGGCAAGTTTTGAGACTCTGACCTTTTATGTCAATACAAAACTTGTGATGTTTTACCAGGCACAACATTTTATTTTATTTTATTTTATTTTATTTTTTTTATTTTTTCTGTTCTGGGTTAAGGTGGGTAGAGCATGACTGTATTTTATAGACAAAGAAATGTCTGTTGCAGTAGTGATGGTGAGAGCCTTTCATGATAGCAGCATTTCTGATTGATAGACATATACTGACTATAGAAACTGCAGGAAGGCCCATGATGAGTATGCTGATGAGATTATGGACTTGAACAGCAGACATAGTACTCATGTCTGCAGTTATTGAGGAAGAATGTAATAAAGTAGGTTTGGTAGGAAATATTTAACAGTTCTTTTTTAAGCAATAGATAAAATTGATTTAGAAAATGTTATCAGTATATGAGTTCAAACAAAACTGGGGAAAAGATGTAGGTTAATGAGTAGTTCTGGTAAAGTCAACTGTTTAAATTGTTTCTGTGGGTGAATTTACCCAAAGATAGTGATTTGAAACTGGTGGGAAAAAAAAAAAGAAAGGCTGTGCTTAAGACATAACTAGAATAATAAAAGAATAATGAAGAATAGATTAATGAATTAAAGACTGCACAAAATACCTAGAAATAATATAACTGACTGTTTTCGAACTAATGATCAAAGAGATGACTATGAAGTAATGATTTTGCTATTTGGTTAAACACAATCTTGTGAAATTTCTGATTAGAACTTCAGTCAAGTGCAAGTGATAGAAAGTAATTTTGGAGTAGCTGTTGAGTTTTCCTAAATTTGAAAGCAATAGCTGAAATCAGAATTTACGTTTCTGATTTTTTTTTCTGGAGTTTCTGCTGCTGGATTTGGTGGAAATGACACTGCTTAAAAATGTACTTGTAATTTGTGAACCAAATAACATTCTTTTGATATTGAAGATTTAACTGATAGTTAGTCCTGTTGTCCTCATTAGGTAGACCAGTAGGAACTAATAATTAGAACAGCTTTGAATTTTTAGCAAAGCATTTTCCTCAGAAAACTCTCATTCATCAAAAACATTCCTGTGGTATTGTTCTGATGGAATTTTCTTCTGGGGTGTTTACAATGCTCCAGAGTGAAGGTGGCACTGAGACAACCACTATCAAACCACATTGGTGTGCCAGACCAGAGTCTGAAGCATGGAAATGCTCCACAGCTGGTCTCTCCAATAGCTGTTTTAGAGACATTAAATTTGAGTCTTTGCAGGCTGGAAAAGTATCTCAGAACTAGAGCACCAGCTACTCCTATTTGGGTCTCCATGCTTTTGTTTGTAAAATATATATATATATTGGCTTTGAGCCATTGAAGAATTAATACCACTAGCTTAACCTGTTCTTTCTTTTTTGATTGGCATGTCATATGCACATTTGAACACCTTGTTACACATTCCCGGTCAGGTCAGTGAATTTATTTTATAAGCAAGGGTAGATTTAATGCTAACAATCTTTTAACACTTCATCTGTCAGCTTCTTAATACTTAATCTAGTACCATTTATCATATGCTTAAGTTTCTAAGCATTTTTTCCAACCATCTGAGGATTTGTCCTTAAATATCACATTATATAAATCACTTACAACAGTCAGCACTGTACCAAAAGCCTTCATCCAATTTAAATGTTGACTACACGGACTACTTTATGTTTAGCAGGTTTTATTTTTACTTCCTAAAAAAAGATAACCAGTTTTGTTAAGCATGACTTCTTTAAAATCTGTGCTATTGCTTATGTTTAGTTATTCAAATTTCTTCTAACTGATTCGTGTTCTTGACTTGATTCTTCTGATTAGTTCTTTTACTTGATCATTGAATGTCTAATTTTCACAGATGAATTTGAATGTTTTACTTTGTTACTCATTGTCTTGAAGTTTATGAGATTGATGCTATGTTTAGTAAACAATTTACTTATTTTTGTGTCAGGGAGAATGAAAGATCTGGATTTAGCTAGTTTTATTTGTATTAAGTTGTACCTTTATCATGGCGCAGTCTTGCTGACTTAAACTCCTTCTATTAATGATTTCTAAAACTTCAGATGGTGCTGTTGACCAGCAGTTACTTTTTACAAGATGAGACAGGCATCCGAATGCAGAGTTTGAGAAGTAATCTTAGACAGAGGAGTCCATAGGAACTTTCACTGCAGCAGGATTGTTTCTGCTAGATTTCCCACTGAACATTTTTTCCCATTAAACACCCCCAAACTTATCAATTTATATATATACCTAAAGTATCCAACAGCAAGTCCTTTAGAACATGTATAAATGTTTTTGGCAAAAATAATCCTAGAAGTCAGGAAGGTCTTGTATTAAAAGCAGGCGCTTCTTTCTTAATTTTTAATAAGGTCTGTTTTCATTCACTGTGTTGATGAGAATTTTCTCTAGTGTTTATTTTTTTATTATGCTTTAATAAAATTACTACAAGTTTTCCTCCATTTCACTTAAAAAAAAAATAATTAAAAAAAACCACAGAGAAATGTGTCAAATAATTTTACAGAAGAACATTTAGGCCCTGCTTTTTGTTTTTGCAGCAGAAACAATCTGTGTGAAATATAATAAATCACTTCCTTCACCTGCGTGTCTCTGGGCATAGCTAGGTGTGCTTATTCTCTTTACACTCTTTTTTCTTTCACTTAAGAAACAGATGTGACTTACTCCAACAGGAAGGGAAAGGTGCTAGCAGCCTCTCTGAGACCAGCTGGGTTTGTAGAGTTTATTATATTCCTGCAACAATTTATTTTCCTCAAGACTGACTTATTGCTTTCCACTTCATATACAAAACATCCTGTAGCCAGGGGAAATATAACCCCGTCATAAAATGTCTGCTTAAAGGATCAGATCACCCAGCATTAGCTCTTTCCTGGTCTCTAAATGTTTTTCTCTTAATGCATGATCCATTTTAAAATTCGAGGTCATTCAAAAGACTTTGGAATGACAATTTTGGCATTTACCAGAATTAGGAGCAGTATATGACTATGTATTCTTACCATATTTGCAGTCTGAAAGTCTTTCTCATTGATACCCATTCAAGACTGTGCATGAAATAACTGAAATACATGTCAACACACCACTATAAAGCAATTTTCTTTCAGACAGTTTCCCCAGATGGCCAGCAACCAAGTCTTAAAGCTGAACGTCTCTCCTGACATTCAAGGTGGTCAGGGATAAGGAACAAACCTGGATTTATCTTACTCTGTTGCATGCAAATAGAACGAATCAGGAAAACAGCTTCATACTTTGCAAAGACTGAATAGAGTTAATGAAGATTTCAATTTTATCTGGGTACAAGAAGAGTGATTTTCCCAAGCTTCTGACTCAGGAGATAAAAAAAAATATTAATGGCTTTTGGTAAAGCTTTCTTGTTTAAATATGACAATGCCACACATTTCCTTTACTTAAATGTCTTTGTTATGCTGAGCCAGTCTTCTTTTCTACTGACAATGGAAGATTGACAGTCTTCCTGAATAGTGCCAAGTACTGAGTTGTTTTTGCTGTGTTGCCAGTAACAGAGACAAAACGAAAACTCGACCAAAGCTGCTGACATGGGCCCTCCAAACCAGTATTTGTACAGAATCTGGAGGTAAAAGCCTAGTGTGCCAGCCTACAGCTGTGACCTGGTCAAAGTACTGTTCACTGGAAAGGTAGGTTGTGCTTCTGAGAACAGTCAAGGACTTTATGAGTAATAGGAGATTCTGAAAATAAGGCATTAAAAAAATATGCGCACAGACTTGCTTTTACTTTTTATGGTGCATTGTTAATCTACAACTTCACAAATTTTGCATCTTTAAAAGAATAAAACAACTAAAAGAAAACAAAGAAACAAAGAAGCAAACAAAACCAAACAAACATCTGTGAGTAGAAGTTGTGTCTTCAATACTAAAACAGTGGTAAGAGTTCAGCTTAAAACCAGGAAACTAAAAAATCAATGATGTTTCATTGCAGTGGCATCACAATATGAGAAAAAAATGCTCCGGTAATTTTCATATTAATCACGTGTACAACTCTCTTTTTGTGGTTTCCCTGGAGGCTGAACAGAAGTCAGTTAATGACAGCTAGTGTCAGTTCAGACGTTAATGAAGGGGTAGAATCAAAAGTGTAGATTAATACCAAAAATGATACGTGGTTTTGGATACAACCTTTTAATCTTGACCTATTTATATTTCACAAATGTAGTAAATATGTGGCCGTATTTCTCAGTACATACTATTTTATGCAGTTTGGCATAAGAAAATGAATGTCTAGACAATATTGTTTATTTTAGCCGTATCAAAGTTCAGGTTGGGATTCAGTTTCCATTTCAGAAACACTGAGATGCCTAAATTTAGGCATACACAGCGTAGATGTTTACATTTCAGCTAGGGATCTAAACTAACATAGGACCTATGTTGATCCTTAGAAAACTTTGGAAGGAAGGTAAAAGCTCATTTGTTCATCCTTGCTATCAAGTGTCACTTGTGCCTCCTGCCTGGCCCCCCAGCTGCCACTCCGGGAAGTGGTAGCTTCCCATTGGTATTGTGTCCTATATCATAGCCCCATGTAGATTTCTTAAATATCTAAGGCATCTCCAGTCACCAAATGCTGATGCAGAGGCAAATGAATCAAGTTGCTTGAGTCAAGTGAATTGATACTACCTAAAGTGAGTTAAGCAGTTTACCAGCCAAGAAACTCTATCTAAGTCAGCTCTGTTTTGAGTGAGTAGGATGTGATTGGATCAGATAACCTCCAGAGATCACTGCTAATCTGTTATTCAATGACTATGGACTGTATGAAATCTAGTGGCCAGCAGGGATATCTGTAAGTCTATTTGCAGACTGCAGAAAGCAGAATTTTGCTGTGTTTTACCTCTACCTGTCTTTGTCCCCATAAAGTGAAAATATACTGTTTGATTTCTCAGTTTTATGTCAGTTGAGGAATTTCAATGAATGTGAACCATTTTTTTTTCCCACAGATCTGAGGGGAAAAAAAAAAAAAGTATGCATAAAATAGGGAAACGGTTCTGTTTGATCATGTGAAAAGTCAAAAACTTTTTCAGAAACTAGCAACTTTTCCCTTTCTGTGAAACCTGACTGACAAATACTGAAGAAGCTGGTGCAGTTAACTTTATGCACAGATTGTTTTTCCACATTTGGGATTTCAATAAAGAGTTTTTATTTGCTCCACCTGTCTGGCTTCCTGTCAGTTGTGTACTATTGCTCTACAACATTGTCAAACATGTAGTAATGCAATATTAAATACCTCTGAAAAACAGGATGAAGTCCAAATATGTTGACATTAAAAGGACTTTTTTTTTTATTCAATTTGGTATAGTACAAGGTTTCACCTACCAGGAAGTGCATGGTTCTAGACCTCCACACAACAGCTGCATAGGAGAGAGGGAGTTGTCCCAGACTGCTTTGTATTGCTGACAGAATAGAATAGTAGACCTAAAGAATAATGATGAGAGGAAGTCAAATATTCCTGGAAGAATGGCAGGTGGAAAGAAATAGAAAAACATTAGGAAACTATAATTAATTTTCTCTAATTATTTCTACTCAGTGTAAGAACAGATGTAAAACACATGGCTTAAAGGACCAGGATTTTGCCAGGGGAAAACAAAAAACAAGCAGACAAAAAATAGAGAAAGGAAAGAAGAATGGAGACATGACTAACTGTAAAAACATGAATAAATGATTGTGATTGTGTTGCAGGTTGTGTTGGCCTGGAGACTTAGTCTGAGATTCTTGCCAATGTCTACGCTAGACCCAGAAAGGGGAGGCCATAGTTTGAAAGAAAATAATTATAACAGCATATTTTTATGTAACATTTATTTTTATATTCTAAAAATTAATTGACTAGTCACTTTCATTCTTGTAAAATATAAAAGCAAAACAACTGCATTTTTTTTTTAGTGTGTCATTTACCCTCTGAATGTCTTAAAACAACTGCACTCTCTCCATCAGTATCATTGATAATGATGGGGTTTTGTGGAACAAAGAGCATATTAACTCTTGCACAACCCAAATCCCTTTTTAACTTGTAAATATCATCATCTTCGTTGCCATTCCTCAGAGTAACCCTAGGGGCTGGACTTCCAGCGACAACACTCATAGCAAAGCATTTTTCTGGTGTCAACCTGTTGAGTGAACCCATCACCACATTTGATCCCAAGCTACATGAAATGTTGTTTGGCACTGTGATGCTGTTCCTTTCAACTTCATACTGTCTTCTTTAATGTCATAAAAGATACTTTGGCAGGTAGCACCAAATTGATGCACTAGCTAAGATATATTGTATTTAAAGGGATATCCGCGTCTCCATCACAAATATGTTTACAAGATTTTTGTGGTGAAATTATTCTGCCATGTACCTTTTTTTATTTTTTTTATTTTTTTTTTAATGTAGAAAATTGACTAACTGAAAATTCAAAAAATCTTCCTGTCTCCCATACTTACTTTTCACATTATATTTTAGATCATTTTGATGTTCATATGAAAACCACATGGATCCTAAACAAATACATGTAATTGTGGAATGTTGCATTCCCCATTCTTTGGCATTTATGTAAAAAGAGAAACAACATGTTACAGAATTTAGTCAAGGTTTAATATCTTTCCTATATTAAAAATATTTTTTTCCATGCTTTATTCTTTAAAATCTTTCCATACTGGTCAGCTCTACAGGGAAGACTACTTGGTTGAAGTCTGTAGCATATCTACTGGTTATTCATGCTGAGAAATTCTGAGTGACCTAAAAAGCACCTAATAAAGGAAAAAAAAAAAATGAGAAGTCTCTCCTCTTTTTGTAATACTAATTTGATGATGCAAAACTGGTTGCAGCTGCATGAAACTGTGATTCTATAACTGTGATAGAAATGACTATAGTACAGGAATTGTGAGATTTTTTTAAGTGCTGTTACTTAAGAGGTCATGACAGCAACAGAGAAAAGAAATTCAAAGATTAAAACATGAATAATGGGGAGAAAACTGCTTCAATTCAAGGACGGTAAAAATGATCCAGTTTTTATTTACAGCAAGGAAAAAAAAATTCTATTGTACCTCCTAGGAATATTCTCTTGTGTCCCCAGACTCCTACTGTCTTTGGTAGGCAGAGTACAGAACTTTGAAAGCAAAATGGTAATTGATTTGTAGCAGACTTTTGGAGTAAATTTCCTCCTATAATTTATTAAATGTAATTTTGAATAATTTCAGCAGAACCGCAAAAAAGAACAAAGAAGTCTTGCAATCTTTCAGAGATCAATGGACAATGTTTGTATTAAGTAAACCAGAGCAGAAAGAGGCAGAAGCAGACGGATGTGCTTCCATCTCATGATAAATCACCTTGTCTAGAAATTATATCTGACCATGTGATGGGTTAGAATTGACCCAACCAAAGAGGCGACCTATGTGATTTTTTAGTTTTCATATAGTTTTCTCTTTCTTAGTTCCAGCAAGGAGCTCAAGTAGCAGTTTACATATAGAGGAACCTGCAACGTTTAAAAGCTGGGCTGTTATTTGTAAGAATTCACACTGTTGAGTTACTGACCTAAATGACCTATAAAAAGAAGAGTCAGACACATTAGAGTGGGATTTGGGACAACCAGCATTGTTGAGGGATGAGTGCTAAGCTAAATAGCAGGAAGAATTTAGGAATATTAGGAAGAATTCCTTCATTGAGAGAGTGGTTAGACACTGGAACAGGCTGCCCAGGGAGGTGGTGGAGTCATCATCCCTGGAGGTGTTAAAAAAACTAGTAGAGGTAGCACTTGAGGCTATAGTCCAGTGGTTAGGGAAATGCTAGGAGGAAGATTGGACTTGATCCTAAAGGCTCTTTCCTACTATAGTGATTCTATGATTCTAAGCACTAAAGGAGTATGTGTTTCAACCTAAATCTCAAGTAAACTCAGATGCTTATTTCCAAACTGCAGAAACCAGGATTCACAGCCTAAGTCCTCTGCTTGTTTGTGATGTGTGTGCAACAGTTAATTATTATAATAATTGTAATGGGTACTTAGAGAGGAATGTTAGGTATTAATGCAATCAGAATACAGTTAAAATTTTTTTTTTTCCTTTCAGGGAAGCAAATCTTTCACATACTTCCATAATTAAGTTTAGAAATTTCTGACATTCATAGACAAAATAATTGGAATGTTTAAATCAAAATTTTGTTCCTTTCTTTCTACTCAAAACTTTGTTTTTCCCCACAATCTTAGTTTCTTTGTTTAAAATCCCATGTTTTGTAAACATTTTTTTAGTGACTTGAGTAAGAAAATACTCAGTAAAGAGACAAGGAAATTATTTTTAAATTACTTAGATTATATAAATAAGAAATAATAAGATACAACTCGTCAGTACTCACTTTGAAAGACAAAGTCAAAATTTTTAGCTCTCTCTGTGATAAGAAATACAAAAAAAAAAAAAGGCAAACAATAAAATGTTTATAAGCACCAAAGTCAATACACAATTTTTCACAGACATTTCTAAAATGTTCTGTTCTCAAACATAGTAGAAAGATTATATTTGAGAGTTTTTAAAATACCAGATTCAAAAGTACAATATTAGATTGATGACTGACTAAGGTACATTTCTGCATTTTAAAAACTTCCTTTATAATTTTTTTTTTTTTTTTTCAGAGTTAAATCAGTCATGGTGCTAACAATAATCTCAAATTAATACAAAGTCAGGAGATGTGCTCAAATTAGGAGCACAAAATATTTAACAGTGGCTCAGGAGAAGTACTTAAAAGTCCAATACAAGGTATAATTATATTGCCACTTGGTGGATCAGCAACTTTCTCTTAATTCTTATTTGGTCACTTATAAAAGTTTCTAATTTCAAATTTAAAAGGTGTGCCTGAACTGCTGATATTAAAGACCTTATAACTGTTGTTAGATTTACAGTTATTTCCTAAACCAGGAATTATCGCTGGGTTTTGTTCATGTTTATCAGCACAGTTCAGTTATCTTTGATGAAGCATGCCAAGCTTTTCCATGATAAGGATCTGGCTCTCTTTAGCGGTGTTATGTCATAAAACTGCCATGCAGTTTTCACCCAGACTCATAAAAGCTAGTAGTAGTGGTGCTAATAATAATAAATATTAAATATTAAAAATAACTCGTAGAAAACAAAAGATTTGCCATCCTGTGGAAATTATTACGGAGCAAAGATCACAAGATATGATCTACAGTAACCTCTGAGTTTGTGGCTTCATATGGTTGGTTGACTCACAAGGATCAAAGGTAGGAAATAAGAAATCATTCCCATTAGAGGAGAGCACTCTACATGGTTGTAGTGTGGGGTCAAATGAGGCCTTGATTTTTATCAAGACAGCAATGAAACAAGTAAAGTAATTGTTTTTTATGATAAAGAACATTACTGTGGAGGATGAATAGCAATCTGGAATTTATTTCATTGTCCTTTGCCAATAATACATCCGTTAACTATGGGAAGCACATTTCTATGCTGTAGAGATTAAAAACTTTCTAACCAAAAGCAGCTGTCAACCAGTTGCAAATCACATCTTTCATAACTACGCTAATTCAGCTTGAAATCCTGGTGACTTATTTCTGAAATATTTGTCATTAAAATAAATGTCTGTTTTATTCAACAAAATAGAAATATATTATGTTATTGCAAAACCGATGAGCATGCTGGAACTTTGGAACTTTTGCTACATATCGAGATTGCAATGGGACATTGTGTTGCCACGTAGGGTTCTCATGAGCACAGCAAATCTGCATTCTGTGGTGTCTCAGGTTTCTGCAGCATAGTGAGTTGAACACAATGTCTATCTTCTTTTTGATTTGATGGCTTGGAGCTAGGATTTTAGGAAAAGGTTATGACAGAAAGAAACTGTCTACAAAAGAGATAAGCTATGGACTAAAAGGTATTTTCTCAGTGGCTATCCCAAACTTTGGGATGAGTTCCCACAGGAACAAAGGGCTACTGTACTGCTCACTACGTGCTATGAACTGTTTTTTCTAGTGTAAGCATATTCTTCAGGATATACTACAAAATGAGACAGAAAAAAAAAAAAATTAATATTTTAGTGATGCAAGAAGTACAAGAATTTATATAAAATACTTTAATGATTCCTGCAAAGACGAGTCACTTTCATACCACACATGGAATTAGGGCAGGATAAGAAAATCAGGTTTATTTGAGAAAGATTTGTCTTGAGATTTCCAAATTATTTAAGATTGGCCTAACTCTTCAGCCTAATTGAATGTCATCTTAGGTCTTCATTTCACTGACTTCAACTAGAATATTTTAAAGAGAGGTCAGCAATTACTTTTTGTTTGTACGGCATAATAAATTAAACATTTCAGTTTTTTGGGCTGACTTTGCAACTTAACAACAAATACGTATTTCGAAAAATATGTCTGCAGTGTTGTGGTTTTCAGCTGCTTTGAAAAAAAACCCAAACCAAACAGTTTTGGTATTCTCAGCATTCTACATGAATGTATAGTGAGTCATGCAAAGATCCTGCATTTACTTTTTTTTTCCTTTCTTTTATCAAATTTTCAGTCTCCTCAAAGTGATGTAAAACAATCAATCCTGAAAACCAGCAAAACTCCACTT